>NW_007245824.1:1071197-1082843 GCF_000164805.1 Carlito syrichta | reverse complement strand
CCATTGCACTCCAGCCTGGGCGACAGAGTGAGACTCCAATTCAAAAAAAAAAAAAAATTAACAAATTGATTTAAACATGTTCTTGGGTCTGGAAGAATTTAAGTACTGAAAGGACAAACTGAGAGCTGAAAGTCATTTTTTAATCTTATTCCTAAACCCTAATACAGTGATGAAAAAATAAAAGCAATGTTTTTGGAGAAATGTATACTTTAAGTAAAATTAACTTTGCCAACTTTGCAGAAACAGAATTCCTGGTGCCAGGTATCAGAGGTATCTCATAGCGGCAATCAATCTTCCCTAAAGTAAAGGAAACTTACAAGGCCTAAGACATCATGCATTGGGCAAGAATTGTAAAAGTCACAAAACTTTTCATTACAAAAGTTATAACTGATCAGAGGGGGAGCAGATGGGGATTAAATCTTCCAGTAAATTGGGCACTATCCACAGGGAAGTCAAGGATACCCCAAAGCTACCCTCTGGGAATGCATGGGCTATAGGGGGAGGTGCACCCTCCATTAGCTCTAAGGAATGTCATTCGGGAAATTGCAAGGAGCACTGGAATCTTGTCTTGTCCCCCCTGCATAGCCCCAATAATTATGAGCTCCATCTCTAAGTTTGTGGAATCTGTTGTTAAGCAAAAAAAAAAACAAAAAACTGTGGCCAACATAATGTTAATGCACCAAATTAAAGATGTTGCTCTTAATCCATGAAGGGCTGAGCATCAAAGGGGGGAATGTGGCAGAGAGGGGTTAATAACAGTTCAAAGTATTACTTTTAAAGATCAATCTGTAAGCTCCAAAAACCTGGCAGACAGGTTTTGCTTGAGAAAACCAGCCTGAGAAAACCAAATAGCCAAAGAAGGTTTTCCTGGAAATGCAAGGTAGTAACCAATTCACAACCTTAACCCAAATCCTCTCTGTGAAGTTATCGGTTTACAACCCCTTCTTTTTATGTATATACTGGAGACCATTTGTTCCTTGAAAATCTGACTTTGCTAAGTACAACCTTGTAAATTTCAAAGGAAATGTATAGTCACACAACCCAACCTCCTCCCTTACCTAAACTAAGGTATCAGACCCCTCTTCTACCACCCTGGGGTGCTCAGTCTGGGGGTATTAGCCCGCTGAGTCGCACCGATGCTAATAAAACTGCTACTTCCTAAAATAGCCTCAATGTCACAGCCTCTCTGTCTTCCCGCAACAGAATCATGTGCCAAGAATTCTGCAGCTCTTATCACTAACAATGATTTGATTTTTTTTTTTTTTTTTTTTTGAAATTCTAACACATATGAGCTTGGGAAAATAATATGCTTGCCAAAGTATTTAAATATTTGGCTATTTTGGCAGATATATTTTCTGACTAGAATAATATTAAAAGATTCTGTTTTTAAATTGTATTTGACAACAAACTCTTTGTATAGATGTGCGTCGATCTTCAATGAAAATATTCATGCAAACTATTAAAATATTCCAACAGCAAATGGCAAACTAAGATGAAATTACAACACCTTCACAAGCTGATAAAATTAATCAATAAACACAACTATTGACTTATTCTTAATCACCTGCCTGTAGAGAGGTAGACCAACCAGAATCTTTATCAACCAGAAAATTGATGCTTATGTTAATGTTCTCAGAGTAAAAGGCTTCTGATTGCTGAGCCTGTGTCTTGAGATATGTGATGTCCACAAACTCTGGATATAGACATAAATGGTCGTGTCAACAGAGGACTCTTGGGGATCCAGTTTTCAAGTACTTCACCTAAAAATGGAATAAAATCACATTTCAAATTGCTTGAGACTCAGTAAAAAAAAAAGTGTCACACACCAAAATTGGGCAAAAAGTAATACAACCATCCTGCTCTACAGTTGTAGGGATGGTGCAAGAAGTTGACTTATTGCTTAAAACCCTGAGCCGGGCTCGGTGGCTCAGTCTGTAGTCCCGTCTTTGGAAGGCTGAGGTGAGTGGATTGCCTGAGCCCACGGGTTTGAGACCTGCCTGGGCAGTGAGCCCTCATCTCTACAATAAATCAAAAAATCAGCCAGGTGTGGTAGCGCATGCCTGTAATTCCGGCTACTTGGAAGGCTGAGGGGAATGGAGGGCCGGAGCACAGCAGGTCGAGGCTGCAGTGGCTGGGCGCAGCCACTGCACTCTAGTCTGGGCGACAGAGTGAGACTCCAACTCAAAAAATAAAAATAAAAAAATAAAGAAAACCCTGATCTGAGTAGAGCTTCAGAGCTTTTTCATGTTAGCATAAATTAAAGGAAAAAACAAACAAAGAGAAGGAGGGAGATAGGAAAATTCAGAGGAAGAAAAAAGGGAAGGAAGGATGGAGGGAGATGAAACACAAAATAAAAATGTTAAAATATTTTAAATCTACAGTAATCGAATATTTTATTTTTAGAGATTTCAAAAGACCTAAGGATGTGCTTTATAGCCTGGGCAATATAGTGAAACCTTGTCTCTGCAAAAAAATAAAATATTGAGCCAGGTTGGTGGTGCATACCAATAGCCCTCACTAGTCTTGAGGCTGAGACAGAAGGATTACCTGAGCCCTGGAGATCAAGTCTTTAGTGAGTCATGAGCATACAAATGTACTCCAGCCTGGGCCACAGAATGAGACTCTGATGGGGGGGGGGGGGTGGATATTTTGTAATAACTACAGCAAAATAATTTTGTAAAGAAGACTTCCACACAATATGAATAAAATTAATAAAAGATAGGTTGAAACAAAAGGAAAACAAAACAAGGTAAATACAGAATTGAACAAGATGATCATAAAAGGCATAAAACAAAAGAAAAGTGCAAAATTGGAATAATATTATAACAATATAGAAGAGAATTTACAACATAAGGTATAGTATTGTAGAAGCCAAATTTGAGAAGCAATTCTAAATTCAAGAATAGGAGAAAATAGAGATAAAATATTTAGACTACATAATATAGATATTAGTAAATAAAACAGAAACAAACATCAGAAAAAAATAAGTGGAATTAATAATAAAAAAGAATGGAAGAAAAGATTTTGAGAGTTGAAAATTAATAAAACATAAATATATATATTGAAGGGGCTTTTAACCTTTTCAAGAAAGACTAATAAATATAAATTCATTTTTGAGGAAATGCTGGATGAAGAACAATCTGTTGATATAATAAATTGTTCCCTAAAATTCTAAGTTCTCCAGAGTCATTTATTTTCTTTAGAAAATAAACTCATTTTAATTTTTTGCCTTTAGTTACGGTGATAGGAGTTGTGCTCCTTAATTCAATCTGCATAACAAAGGAGAAGCTTATTAGGAAAAAGCATTCGGGAAAATGAGGGGTACAAATGCTATATATATGAACTTTCTTTTGGCTCTGCCATTTTGACCCAATCTCATTCCTGCTTATGAGTTTAGGACTTGTCTGGATTACTGTCAAGCTCTTTTTTTTTTTTTTTTTTCCTAAATTGCAGGTCTCACACACTTATTCTTGGATGCTTATGGCTCAGATCAATTATAACCATCAACAGGCTTATTTTCCTCTCACAGAAACATATTGAACTTTGTTAACTGCTTTAAAGATTTAGCTCTATCAATTTAATGGGAACATTCAAGAAAATGGAGACAGGCTAAATACTTAGTTTACTGTCTCTAGATTTTCATCAATTGTAAATCTAAACATAGCACACTTAAATGTAATTGAGGAACAGACTGTAGATAATATGAATCTTTTAATGTAGTAGGGATATAGAGTCAGCACATATGAAAAGGGGAGTGTAGCAGAGAAAAGTATAATGGTGCAAACAGCTTCATGTAACTGTGTTAGTCAGAAGATGTTTAACGTTCTTTGAACAAGCAATATGCATTTAAGTGTATGTAGGGAGAAAATTCTTTGGTCTCTCTTTTTTTTTTCTTTTTTGCTTTTTGAACAAAGGCCTTAACAGCTTTTTTGTTCTAGATTATTTCTTCAAGGGTAGAGCTAGTGTCTTCCTCTCAGCAGATTTTATTCCCTAGTGATAATAAGGGTAGTAGCTCTCAGTGAGACAAAAAACGGGCAGGTTTAGAAGTAGCCCCTTATATAAGATGGGTCTGCCCAATGTCAGAGTTCATCTCCTGTAAAGCACCACACTGCACATGAAGGCATCATCTATCCCTTATTATGTTGCCTTGTAGGCATTGGGACCCAGAGAATTACCACAGATAAGAAGTCTCTGGCATTGTTATTACAACAAGTAGTGCAGTTTCTTTTGTCTCTGATAAAGTTATCTATGAAATTGTAAGTTTACACACAAGCTAAAATCTTAGGCCCTTCATATTCTTGATAGTATGTTATTTAAGGATACAGAAATTATTAACACCACTAAATCATTTATAAAAATTATAAAGTGTTGGCAGGAAGGTGTAGGCAGTAATCTAAATAATCATGTCCTGAAAGGACAGTCAATTCATAATGTCTTAAAAATCTATAAATCAACACATAGTATTGTAATCATGTTATGCAGAGTTAAAAACATAAGCAAAAGAAATGCTAAAGAAACAAATGTTCAGAAATATTTTCCTTTGAGAAATTTTAAAACAGAAAAATAAGACAGAACATTGTACATGGTTTCTCATCAAAAGATAGTTTTCTCATGTTTATAATTTATATAATAGAAAATTGAAATATAATTATTTAAGTATTCTGATATATTACTTTAAAATAGTCACTTAAAAGAAAAAAATAACCGGGCTCGGTCACTCAGCCTGTAATCCTGCGCTTTGGGAGGCTGAGGTGAGTGGATTGCCTGAGCCCGTGGGTTCGAGACCCGCCCAGGCAACTTGGCGAGACCTCATCTCTACAATAAATCAAAAAATTATCTGGGCGTGGTAGTGTGCGCCTGTAGTTCCAGCTACTTGGAAGGCTGAGGAGTAAGGATCATGGGAGCCCAGCAGATAGAGACTGCGGTGGCTGGGAGCGGCCACTGCACTCCAGTTTGGGTGACAGAGACTCCAACTAAAAAATAAAATAAAATAAATATTATTAAGGAGGGTCTTTTCTTCTCCTATAATAATGGGAGAGAAGAAAAGAAGAAACAGGATAGGGAGACACATTAGGGTGGGTCCCTATGTTTAAAAGCTTTTGCTGCAAACCCCACAAACAAGCGAGACACCACCTGTTCCCTGGTTCACGAAATTCCCCTTTTGTACACTTCTTTCTGATTGGTGCATTTTTCAAGCCTGCCCTACCAACCAATCAGAGTGCTCTCAAGCCTATATATATACCCCTGACCTCATCCAGATTGCTGGCAACCTACTTTCAGGTCTTGTCTCACTGCGAAGAGCTTTCCTATCTTCTAATAAACTTCAACTTGCTCACTCTCTGGTGTCCATGCTCCTTATTCTTCTAGGACATGAGACAAGAACATGGAATCTGCTGAACTGGAAGAACTGTAAACACTTCTTGGGGGTTTGGCTTAACCACTGGACCTACAAAGCTGTAACACTTCTTGAGGGCCCGACTTCCCAACCAACAGAACTGATGGAGCTGTAATATTCTTCAGGGGCATGGCTCACTGGCTCCTGGAACCAACAAAGCTGTGAACGCTCCTTTGAGGTTTGCCTCACCGGCCTGTTGAGCTGAGCGAGTCATAGCATTCCTTGGGTCTCCACACCCTTTTGCTTTTCTGAGTTCTCAGGCATGACCGTATTCCCCTTTCTGGGTGCCATTGGGTCCTCAGCCACCTTGGGGATCTCAGACTGGCATTGCAGCTACAGTAACTGCAACTTGGGAACCCTGATCCCACTGAACTAGAAAAAGCTGTATCATTTCTTGGGGGGCTCATCCGAAACACTGGATGGGTGAGAGAAAGCAGAGCTATGACTCTTTACTTTCATTTCTGGAGTATCTTGTCCTCAGATACAAGGTCAGACTTGCTAGACACGACTTTGTCAGTTCCCCTTCACCCTTGGGTTTTAGGACTATTTGCCTCATTCAAATCCTGTTTCCCTACACAAAGGTCTAACCATTGTGTGGGATTGGAATAAACTTTGGGGGTAATTGAGGGTATCTGACCAAGGTTACTCCTTGGTGTTACCTGTAGGCTCCCCAGTCAACACCGGTGACTGACAACCCATTAGAGTGTCAGATGAGAACCTTCTATCGTTCCTATCATTCCTTTTTAGACTTTCCTATCATATTTTCTTTCATTATGGATTGCCGTGGCTACTGTCCTCTCTTTGTGTTCAATTTTGTGTGTGTTTTTACAACCTAGGAAGGTGACATTGCTGGGCAGTATGGGTAGCTGGTTTTGTGATCTTGAGTGAACTCAGAGAAACTTTTTTTTGTCTCTTCCTAGAAGCAGGAGGATAAATACAGATTTAAAGAACTCTCTTACTGAATAAACCACTGGCACAGGGTAGAAGGTTATTTTTCTCCAAACACCTTCCCTCCTCTACATTTAGGTTGTTTGTTTTTTCCCTACTATATCAGGAATTAGCAGCCCAGTGAATATGAGAAATGTTACTATGTGTGGAATAAATATTTTCCTCTTAGGAGGTGACTTGGGTCAGGTCTCCACTTTCCTGGGCTCCCTCTCTTTTCTTTGTTTAAGAAGAATCTGGCTCCATAGTTCTGTCCTAGCATGTCAACACCTTTAAAGGATCCTCTGGATACATAGAAGCTGAGGGACAGCAGACTCTTCCCTTTAAAGCAACTTTTGTTTCTATGCCTAAGAACTCAGATACCTCGTCTCTAGGCCCTATTAAAATCAGTCTATCTAAGCTCACCTTTTGGTCCTATTTCTGGGTTGAAAAATTCTGCTTGTAATAGGGAGGCAGTAAGAGATACCTGCTGGTGTTGGTTTCAGTTTTTTTGGAGGCAACTGGAGTCTATCTCAATGAATCTGTATACCTTTCTCAGATACTTTTATGTCTCCAAATAGAATGGTTCCTTACTAGAGAAAGAGAACTTTGTTTGGAAAGTAATTTCTCCCATCAATATGGATGTTGCAACTTGGCTCAATCCATGGGTCTACTGGCAAAAAGATTTAGGGAAAGTCCTAAGAATACTTCCTCACACCCTCCATTAGAATACTTTACCCAAAAACAGTTGTTCCAAGGTCTTTCTCAAGACATAGCTTGGATCAGTGGGAAATGTTAGTTTTGAGGAATTCAGAGGTACAGTTGACAGTGAAGGAATGGGGCACTGAGTAGGTAAGTGTGACTACTGACTACTCGTGCCAACCAGGTCCATTCCACTACATATGGATGGAGGTCATGCTTGTATCCACGGGGATGCCACGAGTATATAAGAACAGGAAAGTAAGGGTACACCCTTCTGTCTTCAATCTTTATTCATGTATGTTGATCAGAGGAGGAAAAGCTAAAGGAAAATTTTCTTTTCTCTCTCTCTCTCTCTCCAAATGGGTAATAAGCCACCTGCCACATGCATTCCTCTTGAGTACATCCTGAGACACTGGGATATCTTTGATCCTTGGACCCTGAAGTAAAAGCATCTTATATTCTCTTGCACCCATGCATGACTGAGTTATAATTTGCAGGATGGAGAGACCTAACCTTTGGAGGGAATTATCAATTATAATACCATCCTGCAGTTAGACAAATTTTGTAGATGCTGGGGACAAATGATCCAAGGTCCCATATATACAGGCCTTCTTTGCTCTATGGGAAAAACCAGAACTTTGTCAATGCTATTAGATCAATTCAGCTCTCCTAGTAGTCATTTTAAGGGATGGTCACAATGGACTAAGCTTGCCACTCCCTAAAAAACCCTCATCTTAGACAAGTTTCTGCTTACTCTTACCCCCACAAAAGATGCTTAATGAATATGGCCCCAATATGGTACAGATATCCTTTTCTTTATGGGACTTGGCATATTCTCAGATGACCTTGACAAGTATATAGTTGCTTTCCAAATTTTAACCCAAATACCTGAGCTCTCCTGAAAGGACGTTATATTACTCTTAAGTCAAACCCTGGCAACCACTGAGAAACAAGCAGCCCTGCAAGTGACAGAAATTTGGAGACAATATTTGAGTCTCATAGAATGCCAGAGAAGGGAAACAGCCTTATCCAACTGGAAAATTTTCAGTATCATTGAAGGACCCTAAATGGGACCCCAATAGAGAACTGGGAAAATGGAGGAGAAACCATTTCTAGTTGTGCATAATGGAGGCCTTAAGACAGATTAGAACTAAACCTCTCAGTTACTCTAAGCTATCCATGGTAGACCAGGAGGTAGATAAGAATCTCAGCCTTTCTGGAAAAGCTAGAGAGGCCCTGGTTAAGCACACCTCCCTAGATCCTTAGTCAGTTGCAGAACAACTAATCATAAAAAAAGTGTATTACTCAAGCAACTGCAGACATTAGGTGAAAGCTGCAAAAGCAGGCCACAGGACTAGATAGTACCTTAGAGAAACTCCTAAAAGTGGCCACTTAAGTCTGTTACAACCGGAATCAGAAAGAGGCTTAAGAAAAAGACAGGAGACACAAGACAAAGGCAGTGGCTCTAGTGCCTGCTGTACAGGCTTGTAGATCCCAGGATTTTCAAGGTGCACCTTCTTACTGTTACAGATGTGACAAACCAAGACATGAAAGAAGGAATAGGGTGCCAACGTGGAAGAACGAAGAACCAAAAGGCCAAGGGGGAATCTCAATTGGCAGTTGCCATTAGTGGCAACTCCAACAGCCCATCAGTGATACGGTAAGAACAAATCTGCTGAAGGAATGGTGTCCATTGCTATGGATACAGTCTGTGGGTGCACTAGAAGTCTAGTTGCCCCAAAGAGGCCTAAACCTCCAGAACCTTATCCATTGCTCAGGCAAAAGAGTCATTGAAAAGCAGGTACACTGTCCTCTGAAGAGAGGAGAGAATACCCAGCTTAGGAACAGCGACCACTGAGGAGACCTGGGAACTTGTTAAAGTGCCTGGCATAGCTTACCATCCTAACAGCCTCCAGGTGAATATTATGGTACTGAAACTCAAACTAATTTCTTAATTAATACAGGTGCTACACATTTGGTCCTGAGTATCCATGTTGAAATATATAGACTGAAGGTTAAGTCAAAGTATAAATGTAAAAATTTATTTATAAAAAAGGTTGAAAAAAGGTAAAAGGTAGAAACTAAAGGAAAGCTGTAATGAAAGTTGTTGATATAAAAAGTATGTTTTTGGTAAAGAAGGGCATAAAAGGTAAAGAAGCCTATAATTGTGTATAGGAAAAGATCTTGTATGGTAAATTTTTGTCTTACAATAGAGTGAATGGTTATTTGAGGAAAAGCAAAGTATAGGACAAAAAATAGAAGTTTCAGGCATGTGAAAGTGATATGTGTATGTCATAAGAGGGTATGCATAAGGTTAGTGGAAATAAATGTGTGAAAGGAATTCTATGAACAATCAAATTTAACAACATTATGCTTCTAAAACCTTTACTACTTAAGCTTTTCAGGTTCTCAATTCCATCTCTAGGGTGTGCAAGAAAAAAACAAAATAAAACAAAACTTGAGGATCCATACCTACCCCACACCTTTCCCCTGAGCTGCCTACAAACCAAGTAAATTGTTTTTTGATCCATTTGAGGTCCCTCTAGTCTGGGAAGGCTCTATAAGAAAAATCAAACTTCCATATTTCCCTGAGGAGATAGAATGGGCTCTTCCTTGGGACATATTCTAAATTTAGAATCATTCTTGGAACAGTTCCTGCGACCACATCATTGCAGAGATAAGGAAATGCTTAACTCTAACATTCATGATAATTATAATCTAGGGGGGCATGCCCATGACAATCCAATCTTACAAAGACCTGGGGTAGGACATTCAATTGCCAGAGATTTATTTTGGTTTGCTGGAATTCCCTGCTAGAAAGATCCATTTTAAATCTCACCCTCAAGGTGCAGCAAGGATGGAAAGCCATGGTATTTGCTATCGAGAATCAACAAATGCCCATTAACTCACTAGTTACTGTGGTCCTTCAAAACTTTCAAGCATTGGATATGCTCATGGAAGAACATGGAGAAACATGTACACATTCTTAAATGAATCTTGTTGTTTTTGGATTAATACTTCCTCCCAGGTAGAAGAAAACCTGCAGGTCATAAATAATATCAAAATGTTTGATACTGTAAGAGAACAGGTGGGCTCAGATCCTAGTTGGCTACCATACTTTCTACCCTCTTTAAGGATATCTAATCTATGAAAATGTATTTTTCCCTTGATAGCTTTTTTTTTTCTTTTGGCATTACTCATACTTGATCCATGCATAGTTAAACTCATTGCAAAATTTGTTTCTTCTCACCTAGAGGCCAGATGATAATGCAGATGGAATCTTGTATGGAAGCTTTCTGCTACCAAGAACCCCTAGATTGCCCTCCAAAAGGTCCCTAGTTGCCATTCTCATATGATGCACATGATCAGCAGGAAGTAGCCAGACTGGTTATTACCCTTACTCCCTAATGACAGTTATGGTCACCACACCAGAGAGGGGAGTGGGAGGGGAGAAAGGAAGAAACCAGATAGGCAGACAGATTAGGGTGGGTCTCCTGGTAAAAACTTCTGCTGTAAGCGCCACGAACTCAGAGCTAGAACACCTATTCCTTGGTATGCGAACTTCTTTTGTGTGCTTCTTTCTTATTTTTTCATTTTTTTAAGCCTACTGTGCCAACCAATCAGCATTCTCTCAAGCCTATATAAACTCCTGACCTCAGCTGGATTGCCAGCAACCCACTTTTGTGTTCCCTCTCATTGCCAAGCGTTTTCCTATCTTCTAATAAACTCTGACTCGCTCACTCTCTAGTGTCCATGTTCCTTATTCTTCTCAGGCAGGAGATAAAAACTGAGAACCTGCTTAGCTGGAAGAGTTGTCAACACTACTAGGGGACTCGATTCACTGACCTGCTAAACCTATGAAGCTGTAACGCTTCTTGGGTGCTCGACTTGCTAACCCATTAAACTGACAGAGCTGTCACTCCTTGGGGGCTCCACAGCTATTGGCCTCACTGAGTTCTCTGGCACCACCGCATCCCCTTTTCCAGACACCATTGTGTCCTCAGTCACTTTGTGGTCCTCAGACTGGCAGTGTAACTCCAGTACCTACAACTTGGGAGCCTTGATCCTATCAAACTAGAAAAAGCTGTAATAAGTGTCAGAAATCACTGGAGGAGTGCCGGTAGACTTGAAGGGAAAGTACCTGGCCCAAGAATACAAATTAGGGCATTGTTCTTCTTGCATGAATTGATGCAACAGAAAACCATGCTTAGGAGTTTTGTAGATATACTACACATAGAGATATTTTAAAAAATATTTATTGAATATTCAGTAAATTCATGAAAAAATAACCTAAAACAAACAAAAAAAGTTTTAGGACAAGGAACACAAAGTATGAAATAGCTGATATCAACATAATTATCTGCAATGTGTTCCAAGATTCCTTTGTGTAGTCATTTTTATCTGAAAACCATTTATCAAGTTGGACACACAAATGATCATGTAAAATATAAGAAAGAAAATATTTCTCATCCATCACTAGGTTTTATGGTGAAGGTACTTGTAAAATAGATACATAAACAATAAGCATATACAAATTTACTTAATAAAAATTATATGTTGCCGGGCTCGGTGGCTCAGCCTGTAATCCTGCGCCTTTGGGAGGCTGAGGTGAGTGGATTGCCTGA
>NW_007245824.1:930715-1071047 GCF_000164805.1 Carlito syrichta | reverse complement strand
GCGCCTGTAATTCTGGCTACTCAGAAGGCTGAGGCGGAAGGATCGCTGGAGCCCAGCGGGTCGAGGCTGCGGTGGCTGGGAGCGGCCACTGCACTCCGGTCTGGGCGACAGAGTGAGACTCCAACTCAAAAAAAAAAAAAAAAAAAAATTATATGTGACATGAAAGCCTTAATTAACAAAGACCTCAAAATAAAGAGGACTGTGTATTTTTTTGTAGTGTTGTACACATTCATAACTGAAGAACAAAAGGTTAATGGTAATAAACTGGGGAACCTGAGCAAAATCTGCTTAAGTTCTTCTTAGCATCTCTGTGTCTTTGGGAATAAGAATATCCATTCCTCCCAGGAAAGTACTCCATATTGAAAATCTTATCACCCACTCTGGAGTATGGGCAGAGACTTTCATTACTTGTTTCAGGAGAGAGGGACAAGAGAAGGTCGGACAATGGCCTTCCTGTGTCTGCTGTTTTCTCAAATGCCAAGGTACTATTTTTTTTTTTCTCTAGCATTCCCTGGGCCCTATAAAAAAGGGGATATGATGAGATTGTCCTCTCATAAAGGCAAATGAATTGAATATTAATAAGAACAAGTTCATTCTGATTTCATATAAATAGAAGATAATAGAAAATTTCTCCTCAAGTGATGTAAAAACACAATGAGAAATGCAATTAAGTATGATTACATATTTTAAAGTAAAATTATGCTTTATTTTTGAAATACCAGAAATTAATATCTCAAAATGTTAAAGAGATTACCTTTAGGCTATATAACTAAATGTTATATACACCTCCTTTAAACATCTCTGTATTTTCAATATTTAAAGTATAATTTTCATCAATTTAATTAAAAATGTTACAACAGGAAAATACAAGGACTTTCTGTCTTAGAATTCCATTTTCTTATAGATTATGTTAGGTTAAGTCAGGTCCTTGCATCTTAAGCATTCTCTTTATCTGGAAATATCAGCTCTCTGGATTTGTTTCATGAGGTCTTAGACCACTGTAAATCTTAAAATATAACTATTACAATATTTTAGAGATAAGGACAAAATAGTTATAAAGTACTTTTCAAGATAAGGGTTTAGATGGTAAATAAATTTAATATGAAGAGATAGAGCATAAGTTGCATATAGGAGACATTTCAATTCCATAAAAAGAGCAGAGTATATATTTTTTTTGTCTCCAGTTTACTTTCAAAGTTTACCAGAAAGAAAAACAAGTCATTCTTGTCTCCAATTTCTTCCAATTTGGTAGGAAAGAAAAATATGATTTATTAAATTCGATTTGTGACAATATTTAGAATGATGATTGTGCTCTAGGACATTAACTTACATTTTGGAAAATTTGAAATTTATAAAAAATTTAAGGGACACATTTTGCTTAAGGGGAGAAATAAATCATGTATTATCCTTCATTGAACAGTTCATATTTATAAATTAGATCACATACATGAGAAAATCTTTTCCAAAATATTGTTCCATTTGGATTCCAGTGATTACTATTGTGACAGGAAGAATAAGTGAGATAATAAACTCTTCAAATATCCTTATATAGGTTGTTGTTATTTTCTTTACCAAGATAATACGCTAGCATCAGATGTGCTATTTCTGATACACAGCTCTAAAGTAAGTTGATTGTATTAAAGTTTTTTCCTAAGTATCTTAAGGAAGCACCATGATATTCAAGATATATTTCTACTAGATTTCAGTTTTCGGGATAAATTTTTGTAGTATAAATATGATTATACCCATGAGGAATTACATTCTCTACATTTTGTGTCATAACTGCTTATAAATATTTTTAAGAATAGGGATACTACATAAGAAAATAAACTTTTGTATAGAGAATTTTAAAACAAAATGTTACCTTTAATAACTCCTCTTAAAAGCCAGCAATTGTAAAGCTGAGATTTAAGGAAGCGGTGCTCAGTATGGAATTTTTATTATTCTGTTGTCTATTTGCAGATACTAATAACACCATATGGTCTATCAATGCTAACATCTGTCACCTAGCCAAGTATTGATTAAATCACTTGAAGATATGTGAAGAACATGGGGAGTTTAAGGAGAGTTGATTACACATTTATACATATTTGATTTAAAACCATCATTTGAATCTAGTAGAATTTAAATGAAGTACACTTTGAAAGAGTAAGAATTTTTTTTTCTAACAGGACAATATTTCTCACTCTTCTGCATTTATGCATCGAATTTCTTAATAATAATTTAGACATATGCAAGGCATGCTATTTAATTTTGTCTATCTGAATATTTTTAATATATTTAAATATAATTTTGTTATTCTTCACACTTGATAATTTTATTGGCAGCAATGAAGATGATTTGCTGTAGAAGTAAAGATTCCTCTTCTTGCATAAAGTCTTAGAACAGTGCCAGTATTAATTTAAATTGTTCCAATTCCCAATTATTTCCCAGTAAATATTTTTGGTTTATAGATACCTGAAAGTTGTATTACACGAACTTATATATATTATAATTCATGGGTCAACTCATCAAAGCAATATTGTATATTTTCCATGTATTTTAATATGAAAAAGGTATTCTATTGCTCCAATGTTCCATTGCCAGTTTGAAAAGTTTCAAAAGCAAACAAACAAAAAACTTTAACTTACCAAATTTGATAAGGCTTAAGTCTCACATATTATCTATTCATATGGAATTCTTGTATAATGACAAATATTTATAGAATATTTAGATAATATAGTGCTATTTTTTCTGATATTGTTATGAAAAAATATTAAGAAAAGTAAATTATTAGATATTTTTCTGACTATAAATCTGATTATTTTCTAAGAATCAACACATATATCATGAATATGTGTTATTGCCATTATATTGTGAACTTTATCTTTTAAACATTATTATGTTTATATATGTAAGCACATATATAAATTTAAAATAACATATATAAAAAATTTTTCTAGAAAGTCATGATCTGTACTGACAATCATTGATATGACTTTTCAACTTTCAGGATATTATTGGTTCATAGTTAATAATGACAGAAAAAAACAACATATCTTCTAAATATAACTTACAAAAGGAATGTAAACCTGGTTCTAATTAGTGAATGGATTTTAAATACATGTGAATAATACCTTAGAAGACAATTGATTAGGAGATTAGATATTTTAAAGGCAGTGTCTGAGATAATTGTTTACTTGAGAAATAAATGAATATGCTAACATTTTGGGAAATATTGTTATTAGTAGTCAAATTAGCTTATGTTTTAGAGTCCTTGTATTTTCTTGTTGTAACATTTTTAAATTGATGCAAATTATACTTTAAATATTGAAAATACAGAGATGTTTAAAGAAGGTGTATATAATATTTAGTTATACAGCCTAAAGGTAATCACTTTAGCATTTTGAGATATTAATTTCTAGTATTTCAAAAATAAAGCATAGTGTAATCATACTTAATTGCATTTCTCATTGTGTTTTTACATCCCTTGAGCAGAAATTTTCTATTATCTTCTATTTATATGAAATCAAAATGAACTTGTTCTTATTAATATTCAATTCATTTGCCTTTATGAAAGGACAATCTCATCATATCCCCTTTTTTATAGGGTCCAGGGAATGCTAGAGAAAAAAAAAATAGTACCTTGGCATTTGAGAAAACAGCAGACACAGGAAGGCCATTGTCCGACCTTCTCTTGTCCCTCTCTCCTGAAACAAGTAATGAAAGTCTCTGCCCATACTCCAGAGTGGATGATAAGAAGGCAGCAAAATGCATTTGTCAAATCAGAAATATAATTTTTATTATATTTGTTCAATATTGAGAAAGTTTATGTGCTTTTCCTTCCTAGAATTCCATGTCTCTAAGTCTTTTCTGAGAAAAACCTGAAAAGAAAACAATTTTTATTAAGTTAATTTTATAAGATAGATATTAAATATGATAAAACATTGGTCTTTAAAAACATTGTCATGTTCTTAACTATTTCAAACTCTATTTTTTCATCTTTTTAAAAATTTATAATAAATAGGGCAGGTACAGTGGTACACACCTGTAATCCCAGAACTTTGGGAGGATAAGGCAGGAAGATTGCCTGAACTCAGGAGTTCAAGACCAGCCTAGCTAACTTAGTGAGACTCCACCTCTACAAAAAAATTTTTAAAAAAATTATCCTACAGTGGTAGTGTGCAGTTTCAGCTACTGAGGAGACTGAGGAAAAAACCAAAACAAAACAAGCATTATAATAAATATTTTCTTACATAAAAGACATCTCCTTCCATTAAATATTTTATCATGATTCTTTCTACTCTATTTTTTTGTATTTCAAATATAAATTTCAGATTGGTTGCAACTAATATAGCTCTCATAATTTAATGATTATAGTTCAAATATTTTGTATTTAATATTATATATTGTACTTCAAAAGTAAAATTGATCTTATTTATGTTTTAATAAACAGCTCAGTTGACTAATGTATTATTTTGTACCATAAAATTCAGGTTAAAAATAGTTTGGTCATAATTAATACATTTAAAAAAATATATTTGAATAATATTTTTGTAGGTTAAAGTTGGTTAAGAACTTATCATTTAAACCTTTCTCACATAAGAAGTCCAAAATTTGCATTTTCAGATTTAACTTTAATTTACATTTTAATTTGCCATGCATAAATTAAGCACGACACTTAAAACACATAAATTAATAGCTTTAAAAGCAAACAAAGAAATTCAGTTTTATTTGATTTTTTTTTTTTTTTTAGTGTTAGTCTAGGCTTATGAAAATAAGCATCTGAAAAATATTATTGTATCATGGTCCTGATAGTGCTAGAAATTTTTCTGACCCCAAAACACAAGTCACTTTATATTCTTAAGATTTTCATTTAAAAAAAATTAATCTCTGTTAAAAAAATAAAAGACTTTGGCATTTTTCTTGAAGAAAGGAATAAAATAATTAATTTAAAGTTAAGTAGTTGAAAAACTAGTATGAAATTTAGCCTGTAGAGCAAAAGTTTTCATGATAATTAAGTTAATTTGAAGCATGCCTTTTATTTGAGGTTATCTGCATAACCTTGCCAATTTCTACACAAGCTGTGGTGTGCTAGAGCTAGCTTGTAGTAACCAGTGAAAGATGATTGTCAAGAGTTTGCAATTATTTTAATGTTTTACTGCTGACAACTTTCAAGCCTCACCAACTGCCGTTTTTGTTTTTTGTTTTGCCCCAACCTCTGGGTAAGCTGAGAAAAATTTTTGGAAGCTTACATCTTTAGCACTGGAAAGAATAAATCAATATAAGATATGCACTGTGTAAGGGTATCCTCATGCTACCTCTAACCAAAAAAAAAAAAAAAAATCCAACTAAACAGATCTTCTTTCCCATTCTCTCAAGTCTGATTAATGCCCATTTGATAACTGACCTGCTCTTCCTAGAAAGCCCCACTATGTGTGCAATAAAGTTTTTTATTTTTATTTTCATTTTTATTTTTATTTTATTTTGTTTTATTTTGAGTTGGAGTCTCATTCTGTCGCCCAGACTGGAGTGCAGTGGCCACTCCTGGCCACCGCAGCCTCGCCTGCTGGGCTCTGGTGATCCTTCCTCCTCAGCCTTCCAAGTAGCTGGAACTACAAGCACGCACTACCACGCCTGGCTAATTTTTTGATTTATTGTAGAGATGAGGTCTCACCAAGTTGCCTAGCCAGGTCTTAAACCCACGGGATCAGACAATCCACTCACCTCAGCCTCCCAAAGGCGCGGGATTACAGGTTGAGTCACCGAGTTTTTTATACTTTCTTGGTCCATGTGTGTCATAATTAGTTTTGACTTCTGAACTGAATTTTGTCGGAGAGTTCATGTGGCGTTTGTGAATTACCAGCAACATAAAATTTCAGAAACTACATGAGACTACTGTATAACTAAAGTCATATTAAAAGTTAAAGTCTGTATACTGACATCTAAATAGCATTAACTACAAAAATAGCAAATACTCAAACTCATACATCACAACAACTTATTACATTTTTAGATTATCTAAGCTTTAGAAATTAATTGATATTGGCCAACACAGTGGTACCTGGCAATGTCCACCTGCTTGTCTGCAGAGTTAAAGCAGCTTGTTCTTGGTGAAATGCCAGTTAGGAAACCAACTGTGGTGACTCCAATTATAGTGAATCCCCCTTTTTGCCTCTCAGTTCCCCCTCTCACCCCTCCTCCGAGTGACCCTCACAAGCTTCCAGTAAGCAGTAAACCACATCCTGCTTGGTGGAAAGTCCAGATGAGCTGTTCTATAACTGCTTAAGATAAACTGCTCTATAGTTGTTACTGTTCTGTTAACTGTTCTGTAACCAAAATTTCCTTTTTGCACCCCACCTGATTCTGATGAAATTTCAGTTTTGGCCTTTATAAGCACCTTGCTTGCTCCATTCAGGGTGGAGAGTGTTCCTGGAGTAAACCTGCTCTTGACCACTGGCAATAAAGAACTCTGTAATTTAACTCTTAGTGTGATGATGACTCCCTAATACTCGCAATTCAGCTACAACATTTGGAGGCCCCAGCAAGATCGTCAAAGCTTGGGAAACAGCCTCACTTTGGGTGTCCCTAGCTTGGTTGAGAAGTTATAGAGGAGACACCCCCTGAGACATTCCAGGGCCCTGTAACCTTTCTTCCAACCCAGAGGAATCTGGAATAACTGCTGACTTCCCTTTACCAAACATATTTGAGTCTTTCTCCATCTCCTTGGAGGTAAAATTTCTGTTTGGTTTCTGTCTGTATCTCTGTTTGTTGGGGAAACCTGGCCTGACAAGGCTGCCCCTGAGTCACTGTTCACTGTCAAGTTGTTGACTGAACAGAGACATCTAGCTCTTTACTCCCGATTCTCCTTAACATTGCATTTTTCCTATATACCTCTCTCAGACTTTCAGATCTGACTCACTGCCTTTTACCCATCTGTTTTCTGTCAGTATAGGGTCAGGTCTTTCTCTACTCCAGTCTACTGGACTGTATGATAAAAAACTTTTCTTCTGGATTTAGTGAGAACTACTGTGTCTGCCTTTCAAAAGGCAGACTCCGAACCCTCTGTGAGATTGATTGGCCTTCATTTGTTGTTGGGTGGCCCTCTACTGGGTCTCTGGATATTCATGTTACTCAGTCTGTTTGGAAGGCCATCACAGGAACTTCCAGTCACCCAGACCAAACCCCTTATATTGACCAGTGACTAGGTTTGGTTCAGGATCCTCCTCCCTCATTAAAAGTACATTTCCTTGAGTCTTGAGCCCAATCCCGTCTGCTCATCTCTAAGTCCCTCTGCCTTCTTCCCTTACATTCATCTACCCCTAAGTCTTCCCCTGTTTTGCCCCCCACTGGCCCTGATGAACCTATCCCCCTCTTTTCTCCTCCTCCCTACAATCCAACTTCCTCACCCACTGTCACTTTTTCCATCTCTCCCCTGCCTCCCCACCTCTTACCTCTCACCTTCAGTCCTGAACAGAACCAGTCCCTCTTCTTCCCCTCCAGGATGTTTCCCCTCCACAGGGGATGGACTGAGATGAATGGCCCTTCTTGGAGTATGTTTACTTTTCCATCTCTGATTTGTACAACTGGAAGGCCCAACATCCCCCATTTACAGAAAAAAATCCCAAGTTTTGACCTCTCTAATTGAGTCTATTATGCGCACCCATCGTCCCACCTGGGATGATTGTTAACAACTCCTTTTGACTCTATCTTTGAGGAACAAGAGTGAATCAAGGTCAAGTCTAGAAAGTCTATCCTGGCCTTGAATGATGGTACAGAAGAGGAGGTTCAGAAAGTTTTAAATGAAGTTTCCCCCCTCCCATCCCAATTGGGATTCTAACACCCTGGGGGGATCCAGGGCATTAGACACTTCTCACCAGACTCTCTTGGCTGGTTTGAGGGGAGTGGTCTGGAAACCTATCAATCTTTCAAAGACCATCAAGATTCTTCAGGGTCCCAAGGAGTCAATGGGGGGAATTCCTTGAATGTCTCTGAGAGGTGTTCTGTACCTATACCCTGTTTGACCCCTTAGCACCCAAAAATGCTCAGGCTATTAATCTAGCTTTTGTGGCTCAGTTGGCACCGTCATCCGGAAAAAAATTGCGAAATATAGAGGACTTCATGGGAATGACTATCTCTCAGCTACTTGAAGTGGCCCCCAAATTTTTAATAGCCAAGATGTTGAAAAACAAAAATAGGCAGCTCAGATGGCAGATAAAGCAATCAAGCAACAGGCAAAATTATTGGTGGTTGCCCTTCAGGTCACCTGGCCTGATTCAAAGTCAACTCACCAGAAAAAGGGGGAAAACAGGAAAGGACAAAAAGGGACTGGGTGTTCCCCATTCGCTAAAGATCAATGTGTATATTGCAAAGAGTTTGGCCACTGGAAAAAGGACTGTCCCTGCTGTCTGAAGTCAGTCTTGGTCCTGCTGACCATGGGGGCATCAGAAAATGAGTCATACTGAAGGGGCTAGTGCTCTTTTTCTTTAGGTTCTCAAGAGCCCATGGCAACTGCAACTATCAAGGACCACCCTGTCTGATTTCTGGTAGACACCAGGGCAGAACTCTCAGTCGTACAAACACCCCTGGGGCCCATGTCAAACAAATGGATTGCTGTTCAAGGGGCAACAGGCACAATCAGAGACTGTGGGTTTACTTCAAGCCGGATGGTTAATTTAGGGCAAAAATGGGTTACTCACTAGTTTCTAATAGCCCCTGACTGTCTCTACCCCCTAATGGGCCAGGACTTGCTTTGTAAACTGAGAGCAACCATTGTGTTCTCACCAGACAAGAATGAAATGTTTGTCCCTCCTACCTATCAAATGCTCCTAACCATTCTTCTCTCTGAAGAGTACCTTCTAACCTTTTCTGATCCTCTGGCCAAGGATCTTTAATCAGGTTTGTTTCAACAACTACAACAAGAATATTCTCTAGTTTGGGCAGAAACTAACCCACCAGGATTGTCACAACCCCATCCCCCAGGTGTAGTGAGGCTATTAGCATGGCCATCCCAGTCAGAATATGTCAGTACAGTGTGAGTTTGCAGGCACAGAAGGGAATTGCTCTTCACATCAAAAGACTTTTAAAGGCTAATATCCTGACCCCCTTCCAACTGACATGGAACACTCCCTTCTTGCCAGTTCAGAAACCAAGAATGTCAGATTATTGACCAGTCCAGGACCTCAGGGAGATTAATAGGTGAGTCGAAACTATCCATCCCACTGTCCCTAACCCTTATATGTTACTCAGCCTACTTCCTTTGCAGCATTCAGCCTACACTGTCTTAGATCTAAATGAGGCATTTTTCTCCATCCCCCTTGTCCCCTGTCAGTCAACCCACATTTGTCTTTTAATGGACGAATACTGACTCAGGGGGTACCAGTCAGCTGACTTGGACCTGGCTGCCACAAGGGCTTAAAAATTCCCCGACTCTTTTTGGGGAAACCTTGCAACAGGACTTAATAGGGTTCTGTTTCTTACATCCTGAATGTACTTTGCTCCAGTATGTGGATGATCTCTTGCTTGCTGCAACAGACATGAACACTTGCTTAAAAGGCACCAAGGATTTGTTTCAGCTACTCCAGGACCTGGGTTACAGTGTAACAGCTAAGAAGGTTCAACGCTTGCCCGAGGTCTCCTATTTAGGATATCGGCTATAAAAGAGTAAACAAATCCTAACCATGGCCCAGAAGGAGGCAATTCTCCAGATCCCTACCCCAACTTCAAAGAAACAGGTACGGGAATTCCTGGGGGAGGTGGGATACTGTCGGTTATGAATCTGGAATTTGCTGAGTTTGTCAAACCCCTATATTCAGTCACAGCAGGGAATCAACCTCTGACATGGACTGCCACTAATGAATGAGCATTCCAGCAGTTAAAGAAGGCTCTTACCCAAGTCTCAGCTTTGGCTCTCTTGGATGTTACAAAGCCCTGCCATTTGTTTATTCATAAACAGCAGGCAATAGCAAAGGGGGTTCTTACCCAGACCTTAGGACCCTCGTGACGACTGGTGGTTTATTTGTCCAAAAGATTGGATCCAGTGGCCTCTGGATGACCATTCTGTCTTCAAGCCATCACCACCACAGTTATACTGGTTAAGGAGACAGACAAACTGACTTTTAGTCAAAACCTAACCCTGACTGTTCCCCATGCTGTAGGGTCCCTACTTTGGGGGCCACTGGCCACTGGAATTCGAATGCTCATATAACCCAATATGAAAGCCTCCTACTTGACCAGCCTAGATTAACTTTCTCTCCTACTCAAAACCTCAATCCAGCCATTCTAATGCCTGATGATGATCCGAAGATGCCAGTTCATAATTGTGAGAATGTGTTGGATGTCTCTCAAACCAACCATCCCCATCTTTGGGACACTCCCCTGGACTGAGCAAATGCTGACCTGTTCACAGATGGCAGCAGTCTGGTGGTAAAGGGAGTCTGCAAGACTGGTGCAGTGGTGATCATGGTTCAACATGTAATCTGGTCACAGTCTTTGTCCAACGGCACATCTGCCCAGAAGGCTGAGCTAATTGCTTTAACCCAAGCCCTGCACTGGGGAAAAGGAAAATGGGTAAATATCTCTAATTGACAGCAGGTATGCTTTTGCTACTCTTCATATCCATGTCATGATCTACTGGGAATGAGGACTCCTCAATGCAGCAGGTATGACAATTAAAAACAAAAAGGAAATTTTAGCACTTTTAGAAGCTATATTGCTCCCTAGGGAGGTGGCTGTCATTCATTGCAGAGGACACCAAAAATCAGACACTCCAGAGGCACTAGACAATCACCTAGAGGCCAGACAGCTTGGGAGGTGGTGGAGCTCCTAGTCGAGGCCCTCGCTATCCAGGTCACTAAAACCTTCCCAGTCCCCTCGCTCCTGGAACAACCCACCTACACCCAGGAGGAAGAACAGCAGACTGGCCAATCAGGGGCACAAAAAAAGATGTGGGATGGTGGATAAACAAGGACTCTAAAATTAAATCTCTCCAGCTGCCCTTGGACAAACTCTGGTAAATCAGCTTCCTTCTACCACACACTTGGGAAGTACCCGATTGGCTGAAATGCTGAGTCGGTTCTACTATATCCAAAATCTAAGATGTCTCACCACTTCAGTCACTGAAAAATGTCCATCCTGTGCACAAGTAAATGCAAGACAAGGACTAAAACAACTCATTGGTATTAGGACCCAGGGACTGAGCCCCAGAGAAACATGGGAAGTGGACTTTACTAAGGTAAAACCTTCTCATGCAAGTTACGCATATCTACTGGTTTTTGTAGACATTTTTTCTGGGTAAACAGAGGGTTTTGCCACAAAAAATGAAGCCGCACTAATGGTCACAACATGCTTATTAAATGAAATTATCCCCAGGATTGGACTTCACCTCTCCATTGGTTCTAACAATGGTCCTGACTTTGCCTTGTCCATAGCTCAGATGGTTAGCAGAACATTAAATATTATCTGAAAGTTATACAATTTATACCAGTTATACCTACTGACCACAGAGCTCTGGGCAGATAGAATGCATGAACCGGACCCTAAAATCTACTTTAATCAAATTAATAATGGAAACCGGTGAAAAGTGAATAAGTCTTTTACCTTTAGCCCTCTTTCAAGTCCAATGTACCCCTGACAAGGCTGGGTTTACATCATATAAAATCATGTTTGGGAGACCCCCTCCCTTACTATCCCAGTTAAAAAACCCTATCCTTGAAAAATTTACTAATCAGTCTCTGTTAATGTATCTCCAGTCTCTCCAACAGGTCCAGGCTGCTGTCCACTCCAACATCCAGGCCATTTTACCAACCCCATAGACAACAGTACTACCACAGGCTCACCAATGCAATACTTAAAACCAACTCGACAATTCCCCAGTCTTTTCCCAATGCTAACAAACATACATCAACTGCTCAATGTTATTCTGCCTCAATTAGCTTCAGATTGCGGACTTTGCTTAAAATCCAGACCTCCTTATTATGTAGGCCTTAGAGTTGAGGCCCCCATTGTTAGCAACAATAGTAAATGCCCTCCAGAGGTAATTCACATCACAATAGGAGACATAAATGGTAATGCATCTTGTGCTTTAACTTCAAACTTCAATTTGACTGTGTCTCTTTTTTCTGATATTTGTAACCTCTCTCACACCCTAACCCACTCAGACTCTATGGCTTATATGGCTCCTGCCAACACCTGGTTGGCATGTTCTACAGGCCTTACCAAGTATGTCAGTACTGAACAATTGAACAATGAGCCTACTTTATGTATCGTGGTTCATGTACTCCCTCAGGTATATGCCTACAGGAACCCGGAAGGAACCATTTACTCACCCCTTCCTGTCTTCTGGCCTACTGGAGAAAAGCAGCCCTCCTGCTCGTTCCCACTTTATTAGACTTCAGTGTGGCTGGGACCGCTGCTTTGAGTACCACAGGCTTGGTTCGCAGTAAATTAGGACTGTCAAGAAATTGACAAAGACATAGGTAACCTTCAATTTGCCATGGACAAACTCCACAACCAGGTCGAATCCTTAGCAGAGGTGGTGCTCCAAAATCGGCAAGGTCTGGACTTATTATTTCTATTTCAAGGAGGACTCTGTGTGGCACTGGGTGAGTCCTGTTGTTTTTATTTCAATAAGTCAGGAATCATCAAAAGCACCCTCTAGAGAGTCTGAGAAAATTTGGACAGGAGACAAAAGGAAAGAGAAAATCAAAAATCCTGGTTTCAAATCTTGTTTGATTAGAACCCATGGCTGACCACTTTAATTACAGATCTGGCCAGCTCCCTCCCTCTTTTCCTTCTTGGCCTACTCATTGGACCCTGAATATTAATTTGAATAGTTCAGTTTGTAAAACAACAAATTGCTTCTGTAAAACTCATGTATATGCAGGCCTATTACAACTCCCTACCCATAATAGATGAGTCAATGCTTTGATTCATGAGGGGGGAATGAATTGCCTGTTAGCAAACCAACCGTAATGACTCCAATTATAGTGAATTTCCCATTTTGTCTCTCAGTTCCCCTTCTCATCCCTCCTCCATGTGACTGCCCCAACCTTCCAGTAAGCAGTAAACCACATCCTGCTTGGTGGAAAGCCCAGATAAACTATAGTGTAACTGCTCGAGATAAATTGTTCTGTAATTGTTACTATTCTGTTAACTGTTCTATAACCAAAATTTCCTGTTTACACCCCACCCGACTCTGATGAAATTGTGATTATGGCCTTTATAAACTCCTTGCTTACTCCATTCGGGGTGGAGAGTTTTCCTGGCATGAGCCTGCTCTCAACTGCCAGCAATAAAGGACTCTGTGATTTAACTCTTAGTGTAATGGTGACGCCCTAATACTCACAATTCGGCTACAACATTGGGTGCAGCCAATTGGGCTGTTTGAGTCTCTTTGCGTATGAGTGATTGTATAGATGATTCTCTGTGTGTTTCTGTGTGTAAGTGGGAGTATGAGAGGCTGATTGAGTGGAGACTCAAGTGGCCAGGGCCACCTTGGTGAACTGCTAGTGCCACAGCTGTTCTGCTTGGACCCTAACACTTCCCAGAAGGCAAAACTGAAAACCATTTTCTAAAATCAGCACAAATTTTTCTGGGAATAACTGCTAGAGCAAATGCTGACCCCATGACTACAGCATCAGGCTGAATGCTGGCAGTGAGAGCCACAAAGTGAGTGCAGCATGGGAGGCTGAAACAGAACCCAAGGAAGCAGTGGGAAGAAGCCAAGTCTGAATGAATTGGGTTCCAGAGCCTTGACAGTAGGTCCCAAGATCTGGAGACTGAGAAAATTGCCACAGAGGAAGCTACTGGCCCCATTTATGGCAGAAACAGCAGCTGGCAGAGAAACTGAGCAGATTCTCTGACACCTGGGTAGAGAAGTGCTATAAGGTTGTCCCTGCAGAACAGCAGAACTGCATCTGGAGACCAGGCACTAAGCTCTGCATTGCATTGAGGCTGCTATTTGCGACCTCAGAGAACATTGCTTCCAGTGCACAAATCCTTATGGGCAACAGCAGATGCAGAACACGAAACCATCCACCCTCTGCTCTGAACTGGCTACTGGGAAAGAGATGCAGACAGTGGGACTGACAGAGAAGGAGACTGGTGAGTGACTAACTAACTTCCCCCTGTCCCTAGCAACAAGCAAAAGAGATCAGGAGGGAAGGGCAGGGCCCCATTCCTCTGCTGTGAACTACATGCCCTGTGAGCTGTGACCATTCTATTAGAAGAAGAAAGGTAGACAGATGTCTAGAGACACTGTGTCAAATTATTTTAAGCCAGGCTCGGTGGCTCAGCCTGTAAACCCATGCCTTTGGGAGGCTGAGGTGAGTGGATTGCCTGAGCCCGCGGGTTCGAGACCCGCCTGGGCAGTGAGACCTCATCTCTACAATAAATCAAAAAATCAGCCGGGCTTGGTAGCACATGCCTGTAATTCCGGCTACTTGGAAGGCTGAGGCGGAAGGATCGCCGAAGCCCAGCAGGTCGAGGCTGCAGTGGCCGGAAGCGGCCACTGTACTCCAGTCTGGGCGACAGAGTGAGACTCCAACTCAAAAAAAAAAAAAATTATTTTATCCCCCTTCCCTCACTTGGGTGTGTGCTGGTTACCAATTGCAGGTAGCAGGGGTGAAGATGAAAACATCTTAAGCTCCAACAGTGAAGAGGGAACCTATAGTAACAGACCTGCAGCCACAGAATCCATTAAAAGAGGGAGCGCCCCTTCTCAAAGAGACATACTAAAGCCAAGAACTCTTTATCAACTTTTTTTTTTTTTTTTTTTTTTTTTGGTGGGGGATATTTGCTTGTTTGTTTATCTGTTTGGATGCTTTGCTTGTTAATTGATTTTCTCTTTTCTTCCCTTCTTCTATTTCTCTCTCGTTGTTCTTTCTATGTATTTTTTTATTTCTGTATTTTCTTTCTTTCTCCTTCTATCCCTTTTTTCTCTCCTTCTTCCCACTCTTTACCCTCTTACACCCTGTCTTGGACTCAGGGGCTATGCAAGCATACCCATTATATGATCATATTGTGCAGAGACAGAGAGCAAGTCCTAGCTGGCCCATCACCAGATAGTAAACATCATGAATTTCCAATAGGTGCTGAATCCTTGCATACCTTAGTAAGTGTTCAACATTATAAAGAGATAGCACAAATCCCCAACCCCAGCCCTACTTCTTAATTGAATGAACCTGGTCCCTGGCTTAAGGAAAGACAAAAGTGAAAGCAAATATCAGAAGTGACTGCTTCTCCATTTTCCACTGAGCAATGGAATTAAACAGAAGGATAAGAGAACTGCTACAAATGAAGAAAAAAACTATTAAAAACTATTGTTAACCATTAGATTATCAGAAAAGAGTCAGCGCTAGAAATAACAGCTATTTGGGTATAAACAATGACTATTTGAAGAATGGTAGTACCCAGCAGGTACTTATAGAGAGCAGAGAATCATTTGATAGAATGAATAAAAATTAAGAAATGCAAAGGTGAAAACTAAATGAAATTGTAATGAGCTGGAGATACTCAAGAAAGAATTTTTAGAAATAACAGAAATAAAGAACGCCATCCAAGAAATTAAAAGAACTGACAAGCATGGGAAGCAGAATTGATCAAGCAGAAGAAAGAATCTCAGTGCTAGAAGACCAAAATATGGAATAGCCCAATCTACTAAAAATATAGAAAATATACTTAAGAAGAAGGAAAAAACTCTCCAAGAGATGTACAATTTTATCAAGAAACCAAACCTATATCTGATTGAATTAAATGAAATAGAAAGCACCCTGGAACATTGACTATTTCAAGAAAACTTCACTTATCTGGCCAGAGAGATGACTATACAAGCACAAGAGATTCACAGAACCCATGCAAGACCAACCACTAGACACATAATAATTTGTTTACATAAAGTATGTATAAAAGAAAAAATCCTAATGTTTCACTGCTGACAACTTTCAAACATCACTAACCATCATTTTCTTATTTGCTTGTTTTTTGCCCCAACATCTAAGTAAGCTGAGAAAATTTTTTGGATGCTTACTTCTTTGGCACTGGAAAGAAATTCTTTCAATGCAAAATGTGCCCTGTGTAAGGGAATCCTCATACTACCTCTAACAACAACAACAATAACAAAATTCAACTAAACCAATCTTCTTTCCCATTCTCTCAAGTCTGTTTAATGCCTGCTTGAGAAATTGACTTGATCTTCCTAGAAAGAGAAAAAGGTCAGACTACCTACGGGGAGTGACCAATCAGAATTGCTTCAAACTCATCTACAGAAACACTTCAGGCCAGAAGAAACTAGACTTCAATCTTTAATGCTGTCAAAGAAAAATAATTTAAAATAAGGATTTCCTACCCAGTCAAGCTTAGTTTAATCAGTGATGGCAAATTAAAATTCTTCCCAGATGTCTAATCCCTAAGAGAATACAGTGTTTTAGAATCTCTCTACAGGAGACACTTAAAAAGGTGCTGCACATAGAAGAAAAATAAACAAAATAAAGACTACATACCTCTCAAGATCACACACACAAAGAAACACAGAAGCAGCATAACACACACCTCTATCTCAAAGTTAGAGTACAGAAAACAAACTTACAGGCAAACAATCACAAAAGAAGTCAGGAGTCATGACCTCAAAATCAGACAAAACAACCTTTAAACTATCAAAAATTTAAAAAGATACAGGACACTACATAATGGTAAAACTTTTGATCCATCAACAAGAAATAGTTATCCCCTAAGCATATATGCTTCCAACACAGAGGCAACATGATTAATAAAGCAGTTACTAAGAAAACTAGAAAAAGATATTGATCCTAGCCCTATCTTACAGGGGAGCTAAATACCCCACTAACAACCCTAGATGGCACATTGAGACAAAAACAATTAACAAAAAGATCTGGAACCTCAACTTGGTGCTTGACCAATGGACTTACTGGACCTACAAAAAACTCCATTCAACAACCACAGAATATACATTCTTCTCATCACCACATGGTATGCACTCCAAGATTGACCACCTCCTCAGTCATAAATCAAGCATAAAAATATTTCACAAAATTAAAATTCTGCCATGCACCTTCTCAGACCACAATAAAATAAAAATTAATATCACCACCAACAAAATTCCTCCAAAACCCACAAAGAAATGAACACTAAGTAGCATGATGCTGAATGACTCCTGGATCAACACAGAAATCAAAACAGAAATTAAGATTTCTGGAAATAAGGAAACATCTTACCAAAAACCTCTGAGATGTCATGAAAGCATTACTAAAAGGGCATTTTATGTCTTTATGAACACACATCAAGAAATTAGAAAGAGAACAAGTTAATAGCCTAACAAATCACCTAAAGGAACTGGAAAAGTAAGACTACCAAAACCCTAACTTTAACAGAAGAATTCAGATCACAAAAGTAAAAGCTCAAATATGAGACAAAGAGCACAAAAATATCATAGAAAAAAAATCAATGAAACAAAAGACTGGTTCTTTGAAAGGATAAACAAGATTGAAGAACTGCTGGACAGACTAAGAAAAAAGTGAAAAAGTCTAAATAAACACAATCAGAAATGCAAAAGATCAAGTCACAACTGACCCAGAAAAAAATACAAATGATTTTAAGAGACTGCTATGCCCACCTGCATGGAAACAAACTCGATAAACTAAATGAGATGGAAGACTTTATGATATCACACAATGTCCCATGGTTGAAACAAGAAGAAATTGAGATCCTAAATAGATCAATAACTACCCACGAAATTGACTGCATCATAAGAAAACTACCTACAAAAAAAGCCCTGGACCAGTCGACACTCCAGAGAAATTCTACAAAACAACAAAGAGGAGCTGATATCAATTCTATTGAATGTATTCCAGGCAATCAAGAAAGATGGAGGTCTCCCCAAATCATTTTATGAAGCTAACATCACACTGAATTATACTGATACCCAAACCAGGTAAAGATACAGCAAAGAAAGAGAACCACAGGCCAATATTCCTGATAAACATAGATGCAAAAATTCTCAACAACATTCTAGCAAGTTGGATCTAGCAGCACATCTCAAAAATTGTCCATCATGACCAAACTGGCTTCATCCCTGGGATGTAAGTATGCTGCAACATCTGCAAGACCATAAATGTAATTAAATACATCCGCAGAGGTAAAAACATGAACCCCATGATGATATCATTACATGTGGAAAGAGTTTTTGATAAAATTCAGCATCCCTTCTTGATAAAAGACCTTCAACACCTAGGCATAAAAAAAAAAAACATATCTAAAAGTATCAAGAGCCATCTATGACAAACCCACAGTCAACATATTTCTAAACTAACAGATATTGGAAGCATTTCCCCTGAAAACTTAATCAAGATAAGCTGCCCATTCTCACCCCTTGTTTTCAACATGGTGTTGGAAGTCCTAGCTAGAGCAATCAGACAAGAGAAGGAAATCAGAGGAAAAGAAGAAGTCAAGTTATCCATCTTTGCTGATGATAGGCTCCTATATCTCGAAAATCCAAGATAATCTAGCAACCTCCTTGCATCAAAAAAGGACTTTTTTAAAGTCTCAGTGTACAAAATAAATATGCAAAAGATAGTCACATTCTTATACACCAATAACAAACAGGCAGAGAACCAAATAAAAACCACAATCCCATTCACAATAGCCACACATATAAAATGAAATACCTTGTCATCTTTCTAATCAGAGAAGAGAAAGACCTTTACAAGAAAAACACTGCTCAAATAAATCCTAGAAGACACGCACAAATGGGAAAATATTCCATGCTCATGAATTGGAAGAATCAACTTTGTTAAGATGTCCATCCTACCAAAGGCAATCTACAGATTCAACACAATACCCATTAAATTAACAACATAATTCTTCTCAGACCTGGAAACAATTCAGGGATTCATATGGAAATATAAATGGCCATAAACAGTTCAAACAATCCTTAGCAAAAGAAATTAAGCAGGAGATCGTACACCTCCAGACTTTTAACTTTATTTTAAGCTACAAAAATCAAAACAATCTGATATTGGTACAAGAACAGGCATATAGACCAATGGAGCAGGATAGAGATTCTGAAAGCAAAACCTCAATTTCTCTACCAACTCATTTCTGACAAAGCCTCCAACAACCACCAGTGGGGAGAGAAGGACTTATTCAGTAAATGGTGTTGGGAAAACTAGCTGACCTTGTGCAGAAGAATGAAACAGGACCCCTACCTATCACCATACACAAAAATTAACACCAAAGGGACCAAAGACCTAATTGTGAAACCTCAAACTTTAAGAACCTTAGGAAACACAGGAGACACTCTTTCAGAAATCAGAATAGGCAATTAATTCCTAATCAAAACCACAAAAGCCCATGCCATAAGAGATAAGATAGACAAGTGAGATGTCATCACACTAAAAAGCTTCTGCAAAGAAAAAAAAAACCATCAAGAGAGTGGGGAGACAGCCTGTAGAATGGGAAAAAAATATTTGCCAACTGCATATCTGACAAAGGCCTAACATCCAGGATCTACGAGGAACTTAAATATACCAAAAGGAAAAACAGCAAACAGCCCTATTAAAAAGTGAGGAAAATGCATGAATAGACATTTCTCAAAAAAAGACATAAGCTGCTAACAGACACATGAAAAAATGCTCATCCTTACTAATTATTAGATAAATACAAATCAAAGTCACAATGAGATACCACCTAACTCCAGTAAGAATGGCTATCATTAATAAAGCAAAAAGCAACAGATGCTGGTGAGGATGTGAAGAAAAGGGAATGCATCTACACTGTTGGTGAAAATGCAATCTAGTTCAACCTCTATGGAAAACAGTGTGGTTACTCCTAAAAGAACCAGAAATTGACTTTCCGTATGTCCCAGCAATTTTCCTTCTGGGAATATACCTAGAGGAACTTAAATCACTCCGAAAAAAAGAATTACCTGTTCATGCACATTTATTGTAGCACTATTCACAATAGCAAAAACACAAAACCAACAGTGCTGTCCATCAAAACTGGACTGGATTAAAAAAAATGTAGTATGTATACATGATGCAATATTACGTAGTCATAAAATAGGACAAAATAATGGACTTTGCAGCAACTTGGATAGACTTAGAGTCTATAATTTCAGTGATTTATCACAGAAACTAAACCAAATACCACATTTCTCATTCATATGCAGATCCTGAACATTTACCATAATACTATAAGAAAGGAATTGACAGTAACTGGAAATTGTCCAGGGGGTGATGGGGGAAATATAACATCAATAAGTGCACCTGAACTCAAACCAGGTGAAGTGGACATCAAAGGGAGGCCCAAGTTTTACCTGTGTGAAGACCACTTGTATATCTAATCCTGAATTGTACCCCATAATTTTAATATAAAAATATATATACAAAAGAAAATGTCTATTTTATCTGTATGGCAGAAATGCTAAAAAAAATGTATTGTGATACTGAGCTTAATTTTTCAAGTTCATGATATTGGTGGCTTAAAATCTGACAAAGTAAGAGGGTACCACAAATGATTACAAATCATGCCTTGATTTCCTATTAGGTTGATTGTCTATACTTAAGTGATGAATAAAATTTTAATACTGATTAATTTTTTTTCTTTTTTTTTAATTTAGGGGGTACACACAGTTTTTGGTTACATGGCTGTATGATACAGTGGTAAAGAAATCTGGGCTTTAAGTGTACCCACCAATCTCAACTATGCGCTTTGTACCTGATAGGCGATTTTTGTCCTTCAGCTGCTTTTACCCCCTTCTGAATCTACAATGTCCCTTAGACTATTCTCTATGACTCTGAAGGTGGTTTGTTTAGCTCCCATTTACAAGTGAGAACAAGCAGTGTTTGGTTTTCTGTTCCTGTGTTAGTTCACTTAGGATGATTTAAATTTTAAATCTTGATATTTGTGCTTTTGATATTTGTTACATTATAAGTAGCATAAAAATAATTGATGAAATACTCTTCAAATATTTTTAAACTGCAATCAAGTTTAGCAAAACATCATTTATAACTGCAAAAAGATCTGAAGTATCTTTGTTGTTTTACTTTTGTCTTATTTGTTAACATAAGCAAACTGGAAATGAAAATATCAACTAAAATTCATTTTGGAAGTGCATTCACAGTTCTAGTTGTTAAATATTTAATCAAACACCATAAAAGTAGTAAAATAAATGTAAAAAATAGCCCACTTTCAACTTCTCTTCTATGGCTGTTGACAGAATTTTATGTTTTGCAGGCTGTTATACTAGGGAAATCAGTTCCTTGCTGACTATTTTTCAGAGGCTTCCCTGAGTTCCTTTCATTCAGACCTTTCCATTGAGCAACTAAAAATATGTCTTACTTTAGAGTGAGCAAGAGAGAGAGTATGAGCAGATACCCGACATGGAAATTCAGAATTATTTATTACCTGATCTCAGAAGTGAATTACATAATTTTTGGCATATTTTATACATTAGAATGGATACATTAGACTTAGCCCAACTCAAGGAGAGGGGATTGCACAACAGTGTAAGTAAGTATTAAGATGTGGCAATTATTGAGTGTTATCTTACAGTATGCCTTTCATATAATGAGCTGTATGTCTGAGCTGCAATTAAAGCTCAATATAGCTTTTAATGAGAGGTTCCTCAACAAGCCTCTTATTATTATTGGGGTTCATGAAGTTCAGGTGATAAATCGAGCTAGGAACCAAGTCCATCTCTTAGTAAGTCCCATGATTACTGGAACCACTGTTGGATTATTATTATTATTTTTTTGAAAGCAGGATTCATTGAGAGGGCAGAAAAGCTCCTACAGTGGGAGGGGATCTGATGGGGTTGCCAAGATTATCTTTCAAGTTCACAAATATATAATTGAAATGATATATTCATCACCTGAAATAAATTTATATCTATTCTTCTAACCTGAGAATTAAGAGCTCTTATAGTAGGAAGGATCAAACAAAAGCCCTGAGACTGTCCTTCCAGCCAAGAGTAATTAGATTTAATGCTGTATTTAATCAGAGATTGAAGAGATTATCATCCCCACCCAAAGATCTGAAGGATAAAGCAGAAGTGGTCACAGTCATATCTCCAGTCAGCAGCATGTCTCATGCAAAAACAGGGGGGAACATGGCAGATAGCAGTGGAATATCACAGACTCAAACATGTGGTAGCACCAATCACAGTTAAATATCATTTCTGTATTTTTTCAGGAACAGGTTAGCACTAGTCTGGGCATTTGGTGAGTGTCCATTGATTTAGTGAATGTTTTCTTCTCCATTTCTATTAGTTGAAGTAATGAAAAGTGGCTTAAAATTACTTAGCAAATATTACACATTTGCTGCCTTCACTCTTGCCAGTGTTGACTCTCTCGTTTTATCACAATGTACAATATAGTGATCTTTATTATTTTCACAGTTCGCTCATACACATGTCCATTATGTTGCTAACTGGTGACATCATTTTATTTATTTATTTTTAATTTTTAATTTTTATTTTTTTTGAGTTGGAGTCTCACTCTGTCACCCAGACTGGAGTGCAGTGGCCTCTCCCGGCCACCGCAGCCTCGACCTGCTGGGCTCCCGCTATCCTTCCGCCTCAGCCCTCCGAGTAGCCGGAATTACAGGCATGTGCTACCACGCCCAGCTGATTTTTTGATTTATTGTAGAGATGAGGTCTTGCTGCCCAGGCGGGTCTCGAACCCGGCGGCTCAGGGAATCCACTCACCTCAGCCTCCCAAAGGCGTGGGATTACAGGCTGAGCCACCGAGCCCAGCTGACATCATTTTAATTATACCAGTTGAATGCGAAAGCAGAAGAATATAGTTTCTCTAGTAAGGCACATGTATTCAAGAAGGTGGAATTTATATTTCATAAAATTGTAAAAACCTACCAAATGAGATAAATGTTTTCTGGAAGGTCTAATAATCCAGGGCATTCTGGGATTCCACTCCAAGCTATAGGATACATTGTTGCTGTTTGCCTGCTCTATCAATAAAAATGTGACAGATTATTCAGTTTCTTTGAATTCTGAAGCCGTATATACCAATCTTGATGCTGTCTTATTGACTGAGGCATTGAAAAGGGAGCCAGGTTTATACAGAACCCTAAAAAAGAGTATGTTAAAGGACAAGATTCCCTTCTATTTTTACTGAGTGATGTACAATTTCAATGGTGTTAGAAGTATCCCTGGTGGATTAAGAAGCTGTATGGACTACCTAGCAAATTCAAATAGAAGAGTCTTAGTGAAGACCCATTGATTTTTAGAACAAGACCCTTCTTTCTGTGGCAGAACACTACTGTTCTTCTGTAAAAAGTTTTTGGAGTACTACTGGGACCAGACAGAATCTGAGACTGATACCAAGCACTTGTCTACAATAAGTTTCATGTTATAAGATACCAGAAATCATGACTTAAAGTGAGTTTAACAGCTATTCCTTATACATCAGAATTGGTGCATTTGTGATTGGGTCTCCAATCACAATAGAGGCATGAGTAAATTTTATAAATTTCGTATACTTGTCATTTCATCATTAACTTCTGTTACACAAATGACTCATCTATCAACTTATATTTATGACCACATGGGTGCCTCGCTCTAAACAATTGATAGATTAAAAAATGATTTGACTAAGGGCTGTCATGATCAGTTGATGGTAGCTGGAGATAGGTTACTGCTATGGTCTAAAATTTTTCCAGTAGTCATAGCTCCAAAAATACAAATAATTAACCATTTTATATGGAGAGAAATTGGTGCTTTTGACATCAAAAAGCTATCATTTTAATACTTACTCTAGGTCAGACTTATTATAGATATTTTATATGTAGGAATTGGAGCTTAAAAAAATTAATTTATCCAACCAAAGTTACATAACTCAAAAGTTAAAAGCAGGAAATTGAATATTGCTTAAGCATTTCAAAGGTTGCTAATATATATTTATTTCAAAATTCCAGTTTTAATTTTTAAATAGTAGACAAGAATGTTTTCCTTCTAAAGTTGGTATGAATATGTAATTTTTTAGAATGCTATGTGATAAATTGTATTTTAAAAATTTCTCTGAAGATAGCAAAGCAAATATAAGCACCAGAAAAGTTTAAAACATTATTTTTAAATTTATAATTAACCTGTTATTCCAACCTGTTTTTATTTACAGTGATGTTAAGAAACCAGATTTGATTAAAAATCAAATCTAATAAAAGACACGCTACTTCTATTTTATGTGTAGTTAATATTCTATCATCATTCCTTGCATCTTTAAATCAGTGTGGTCAATATTATATTATCTGTTCAGGTAAAAGAAGATAAGCTTCTGTGATTATTTCTCTAAGAAGTAAAATTTTACTTAATTTTATTATTTTGAAATCTTTCCTGAAACTCTTATCTGTGGTTAGCAAGCAACCATGTGTAATTTAAGCTATTTCTACTTTAATGATTTAGCTTAAAAGGGCATTTACTTAAATCTTTACAACTAAGAAGGAAGATCATCTAATCAGATTGTAAAGGCTTAGAAGGATGGGTGTGGCTGACCCTCACAGAAAAGATCTGCTGGATACAACACACGTATCCCTGAAGTCTAGGTAATCCTGAGCAAAAACTTGTAAAATCCAAAGTCTTAAGACTTGTTTGCTCTATGAACCAGAAAATATGAGCTTTTTATGCAACAGATATGTTTTTCCCAATTAAATATAACCAAATCAGTTTCTCATGTATTTTTGTTTTGGGTAGGAATTTATAAAAGGATGACTGTATGATTTCATAGCTACATTGTAAACTTAAATGCATTTATTGTATTGTATTATTAATTGCATCCAAATAATTGGAGCAGTACAGGGTTAAAATGCAATCTGAAGATCCAATGTAATTTTAATTTGTTTTCATCCTGGGGCTAGGTGATGGAGCTGCCAGGATTAGATAACAAATGACATGTATTACACATTTCTTTTCCAAATAGTCTAGAGTTGTAGAATTATATTGTGGTCATTCTATCTAACTTATATGTCCCACTTTTTATTTTAATATTGCTTATTTTGCACTATTCTTTTGCACTTTATTCTGTTTTATTGGATTTGGGGTTTTTATTTTATTTTATTATTATTTTTTGAGTTGGAGTCTCACTCTGTCACAGAGACTCCAACTCAAAAAATAATAATAATTTGGTATAGTGAGACTCCAACTCCGGCCGCTGCAGTCTCAACGTGCTGGGTTCAGGTGATCCTTCTGCTTCAGCCTTCCAAGTAGCTGGAACTACAGGCGCGCACTACCACACCCGGTTAATTTTTTGTATTATTATTATTTATTGTAGAGATGAGGTCTCGCCAAGTTGCCCTGGTAGGTCTCGAACCCAGGGGCTCAGGCAATCCACTCACCTCAGCCTCCCAGAGCGCGGTATTACAGACTGAGTCACTGAACCTGGCTGGGTTTGGGATTTTTTAAATGAGTTTTTAGTTTATTTAGAAATAATTCTTTGGATTAGTAGATCTTATTTGCTAACTTTGATTTTATTTAAAAGACATTTTTGCTTGTATCTTTATTTTTGCAAACATATGAAACAAAAGGTGTTGGCCTAAAGAGTTTTATCTACTCTGGGACATATGGTAATAAAAGAGTATCCTAGGTGCAAAATCAGTACTTCAAGTATAGTTACTGTTGGAGAGATTGTTGATTCATTATAATTTTTACTAATATAGGGCTTGCTTGCTGCAGTATACTTGAAAGAGAAGCTGTAAACAAAATTTGTGGAAAATACCACGCTTGAAACAAATCCTTTTTTTTTTTTTTTTTTTTTTTGAGTTGGAGTCTCACTCGGTCGCCCCAGACTGGAGTGCAGTGGCCCAGCCTCGACCCGCTGGGCTCCAGTGATCCTTCCGCCTCAGCCTTCTCAGTAGCCGGAGCTACAGGCATGCGCTACCACGCCCGGCTGATTTTTTGATTTATTGTAGAGATGAGGTCTCGCTGCCCAGGCGGGTCTCGAACCCGCGGGCTCAGGCAATCCACTCACCTCAGCCTCCCAAAAGCGCGGGGAAACAAATTCTTGATTATAAATTACAGCCAGAAATATTTTCAGAGAAAAACATTCAGAGTAGAAGATTTGGCTACAAGGGCTGTGACTAAATGAATTGCTCCACCATAACAATTTTATGTGAAAAAATAGTAGTAGGGTGACAGAAGAAAGCTGCTTGTGAGGAGGAAGTGATGGAAACACAACCTGGTGATAAGAGAATCATAGGGGGAAACAGAAAGAGAAAGCCAGAGAGATTTTAAGCAGTTGTCCAGAAGGGGAAAACATCCTACAAAGAACAAATAACTGCAGGAAACTGGGAAACAAAATTCTTCAAATGTTGAAGCAGCTGCTCAGCTTCATGTTACTGATGCTAATTGATAGTGAGAGCCTGGTATTGCCAGTTCTTTTTATTTTTTGGTAAAGTTTTGACAAATCATATTCTGAATTTTAAAATATTGTGGAAGCCAATTTAAACAATTGTTTATGGATTGATTGTGTCTTTGTCAGTCCATTAGGAAAGTATAACGCATCTACTGATTCCTTTAATTTAGAATGAAAAAAATAAAATTCTAAAATATTGCATTTGAGTTTGGGTATTACTGTATGGAATACAGTAATATGGAAGTATACATAATTGGGCCAATAAACAAGGACAGTGAGTTTAAGATATATTTCCTTTATTTCTTTACACAAATATTTTGATTTCTTGTAGTTGATCTGAAAACCAGAGGTTAAACTACAGTCTCTCATTTGGCTATCTTACGAGTTGAGCAAAACTTCCCTTCTGTTTGTAATATGTTTACTATTTTTAGTGGTGAAAGGACTACCGATACAATTTATTGGTGCTGTTAGTATTTTAGCTAATTTCAATAAGCTCACTGCACATTACACATTTTTTATTCTTCTCAACTTGTTCAAATCATTCATTTACAGACATGCCCTGCGTATCTATTGTTGGAAAGGCTCTTCTTTAAGCACTGGGGATAAAATAGTATGAAACAGATAAAAGTTTGCCTCTAAAGAAATATATATTTTAATGGAAGGGATCAACAGTAAATAAAATATAACAAAGGTTATACTGTGAATGTTAAAGTCAGAAAAATAATTTTATTTATGTATTTATTTATTTATATTTTTAAAATGTGAGGTACAATTCAAGGGTAGGTAAACAAACGGTATTGTGCAGGTACCCTTGCTTATGAGGTTTACCCCCACCCCCGACAGTTTCCCACTACTGCCAATCCCTTCCGTATAGTATAATTGTCCAAGGTCCGCTTATGAGTGAGAATATGTGGTACTCAGTTCTTTGTTTCTGTGGTAGATCACTCAGTATTACAGACTCTAAATCCATCCAAATTCCTGCAAAGTTCATAATTTTGACCTTCTTTATGGTTGCGTAATATTCCACCATGTATATGTACTGCATTTTTTTATCCAGTCCTCTTTCAATGGGCAGCATGGTTGATTCCATGTTTTTGCTGTTATGAATAATGCAGAGATAAAATAATTTAATTTAATAATTTAAGAAAGAAAGGAAGATTTTAATTGTTGGGAGTTGAACGGGGGAGTACAGCTTTTTTTTCTTTTTCCTTCCCTTCCTCTCTTCCTTCCTTTTTTCCTTGCTTTTCTCCTTCCATCCTTTCTTTTTATTTGAGTCAGGATCTCACTCTGTAGACCAAGTAGGAGTGCAGTGGCGTGAACATGGCTCACTGCAGCCTTGAACTCCTGGCTCAGGAGGTACTTCTTTCTCAGCCTTTGGAGAAAGGCATGCACTATCATGCTTGGTTATTTTTTTTTTTTTTAATTTTTGTAAAAATGAGGTCTTACTATGCTGCTCAGGCTAGTCTTGAGTTTCTGGACTCAAGCAATCCTCTTGCCATGGCCTCCAAAAATGCTGGGATTACAGACAATCCACCACTTCCAGGAAGAGAGCAAACTTTGAAACTTCAGACAATGTGACCAAGGAAGACTACATTAAGAGAGTGACTACTGACAAAAAAAAAACAACCAAACAAGGAAGTGAGAAAATTTTTAAAGATATATGGTAGAAGATATCCTAAACACATATTTCTCAACATTTTAAATTCATTGTCTACCCTCTTAGGAAACTTTTTAGATATTTCTTAATTGCATCTTCCCCAATACACACAAATAAAATTAAATTCTAAAAAATAATATTTTGAGGGGTAGGGTTGAACATTGGAGGACTGCAAATGTAATACCGAAGATTTTTTTTTTTTTTCCTTCCAAGAGTCGATTTTTGCTGTATTGGGGATGATACTGACCAGGTTGGGAATGCATGTCTAGACTTAGAAGAAACAGTGCAAGATTTTAGACACCTTTATATGGTAGTATATTTCTAGAGACAGCAAGAAGATCAGTATCTGAGTCAGAGAGAACCAGTGGGAAGATAGTAAGAGAAAAAGAGAAATAAGAAGGAAGAAAAATTACTTAAGAACTTATAAATCAAAATATGCACGTTGTTATGATCAGAGGGTTTTAAGCAAGCGTACAACATGATGATCTAACAAGTGTTGACAGATCCCTCTGACTGTTCTGCTGAGTCTAGTATGAACAAGAGCAGAAGTGGAGACCATATTGAAGATACTTGCAGTCAGGCCTGGCCACATAATTTTAGGGACCCAGGGAAAACATAAAACATTGAATTACATCGGGTTTTTTTAAAAAAGCAAAACAAAACAAAACAAAACAAAAACTTCAGATTTCGAGAAGCTAAGAGCAAAACATTAAACTAAGAACAGAGCCTTTCCAGACACTAGGAGTTGATAGATGGTGCAGGTCAAAGACATTGAGGCTGGTCCTGTTTGCAGTTATTTGTAGATTGAGATGGTGACATGGGTGGTGGTGAAAAGAAAGCAAATGTTTGATATTGAAGGTATGACATAGTATTTCTTTTTGATGTGCATAGGAATATGAGTGAAAGTGAGAACATAAACAGAAACTGAGATTTTGGTCTAAACAATGAAGATGTGAATTAAATCTGAACTGAGATAAAGAAGACAGCAATTGGGTTGGCTTGGGAAGTTTGCCTTACTCTCCTTATTCTCTCAATTTCATCTAAGATGTTGTCTCTGCATAACAACATATTTCCTATCTTTTATCTGTGTTATTATTAACATATCTTAAAAGTTATATTAATTTTAAAAATGCTACATGAGAAAGATGGCACTTATTTGAATAACAAAATTCTTTTTTTTATTTTGCAGACTACAACTTTTTGAAGTTTAAGTCGGTTTTATCAATTACTCATGAAAATATATTAAGAATTGTCATCTAAATATATGCATGTTCTTGTCAGGTGTATTTGGGTATATATTCTTGTATGTAATTATACTTTGGATACATTTAAGATTCACAATTACCTTATCCATTTAAAAAGATTTATTGATAAATTAAATATTTATGCTCAATTAAAATGATTTATATGTAATTTTATTTCACCTTCATTTTTACTTATTGTGTAATTACAAAATGATTAATTTCTGAAATTTAAAAAAAAATTCATAAGCAATATATTTTGAGACAGAAATTGATAAAACCGGCTATATAGTAAGCTTATTATATTTTTAAAGGCCACATCTGGTAGTGCCTATTAAAATTTAAAATGTGTACATTCTATAAACTATCAAGTACACTTCTCCATAGCTATCTATTTCTTAATAGCATTCCTTCCTTATATTGACTTTTTGTTCTGTAATTTAAAGTGCTCTAAGGACACAAATGTCAAGTAACTTGCCTATAATTGCATTCACACTTGTTATTAAATTCAATTAATAAGTATACTCTAAATATATATATGAAGCATGTATCCAAGCATTAATTCTTGTTCTAATCTTTTGCTTATTTTTAAATCAGTGCTAAAAAAAAAAAAAGTCTTAAGATGCTCTGCAGCCTCAACTTTGGAGGTCAGTGAGGACAGGGAGAGCAAACAACTGATAAAACTTAGTGAACAAGGTAGAGTTCCTCAGTGTCTGCTTTGCAGAAAGATCTTGTTATCTTGAAACTGAAGATTATAAAGGTTATTTTTCAAGGTATAGGATGAGTCAAAAAAACTACTCAATCATGCTGTCAAAGGTTTATGTAGCTGAAAGCAGAATTTATATTAGAAAATATATTTTTCTTCTATATCTGATAAAAATAAAGCCTCAAAATTGATAATTAAATTTGTGTTTCCTAAATTTGATGAAGCCAAACAATTTAGCATTTTAAAATAGTATTTTTCAAAAGTAAAAACATAAAGTAAGAATAACATACCACACCACAAAGCTTATACCAAAATGGAAAGTTAATTTTATATTTTGTATTATTTTAATTACTAATATAAGAAATATTCTTATCAATAACATGGTTCTACAACAGTTACTCATTCCCAAATATAAAACAGATACTGAAATAAAATATTTATTTGAACGTGTCTCTCCAAAAAATAAGAAATGTTTAAAATATTTGGAGATTTTAATATCCGATAGTGTTTGTCTCTGTGTATGTATTTTAAAAGAGAAAGGCAGAAAAAATGTTGACATATCAAAAGAATTTTAAGCAATTTCGAAGAAGAGATGTTCATATGATCTTTTCAAGTAATAATTCAAAGTATATTTATATGTTTATTTCTTTTTAATGATTCTATTTCAGTGTTCCAAATTGTTAATAAAAATGTCTATGAGGAATAATTTACTGATGAATTTTAATAGTGAAAACTATGAAAATGAAAAGCAAGGAAGGGCACTCAATATTTATTTTCTATCATTTTTGTGGGAAAAAGTAAAACACCACGAATGAAGCCATCTATAGCAATTCCTTTTTGAAAGTGAAACTTGTACATCACATGCAATACTAAAGATGCTTATAACAAATATGGATTAAGTATTTTGAAGGAGGGAAATGAGTGATAAACAAGCATTATTTGGTGATTTTAGTGATATTTTTCCTCTTGAGTTGGAGTCTCACTCTGTTACCCAGACTGAGGCACCGTGGGATGCTCATGGTCTTCCCAGGATCAACCTGCTGGGTTCCAGCGATCCTTCTGCCTCAGTCTTCCAAGTAGCAGGAATTACAGGCACGTGATACTATGCTCTGCTATTTGCTTTTTTTTATTGTAGAGACTAGGTCTGGCCAAGTTGCCCAGGCTGGTCTTGAACCTGCAGGCTCAGGCAATCCACTCGCCTTGGCCTCCCAAATTGCTGGGATTACAGGCTGAGCCACCGAGCCTGATCGATTTTAGTAATTCTCACAATTAATATTCAATCAATAATTTCAGGCAATGTAATATTTTATAATTAAGTATAATTATGCATATTCATAATTATTTGTACACACAAGATTCACAAAATTGAAACTTGAAACTGGAATTTCAAAATAGGAAATGTTCCAAGACATCTTATAAAATAATTACTAATATGAATGTTTATGATATTTGTTTATGATATTTCTATAGTTTTGCTTTCATATCCAAGTTAGAATCAAACATTAGAACTTGTTTCTTTTATCCAATTGCATGTTTAGAACTATCAGTCATTTTCTTTTCATCCTCCCCTCCCACCCACCAAGCCTTTTTGGTATCTGATATCTATCATTCCATCTTCTACTGCTATTTGATCAAATATAAAGTAGACAAATACTTAGTTGTCTTTTACAAGTGCCATGCAAGGAGGAACAGAATAATATCAATATAGCAAGTTATTTAGTAGCCAATTATTTTTTAAAATTGATCAAATTATAGAATACCTCTAAATATAGTTGTGCTTTTATTTTCATGTTGTTACAAATATCCAATGTCATTAAATGAAATTTAGTATACTCTTCTTTAACATTTTCTTCATAGAAGTAGTCTCTTGTAGACTTTATTATGCACGATTATGCTTTATTATGCACTATTTATGCTTTCCCTGAGAAATACTTTTCATGGGATGAGGGAAAATAACGCGCTTAGATTTTTTTTCTTTTCTTTTCTTTACTGACTGCCGTGCATAGTCAAATATTTATCTCGTGATTTCCACTCTCTGTAGTGCAGACAAGTTCAGTTGTCTACTTCCTGGCTTTCTCCCATTTCTTTGAGGATCTGCTCCTTTCAATCACTTCAGGTACCATTACACTGATAGATATTGGTTGCAAATAGGGGAAACTACCTTTGATTAGGCAAGATAAGTGTACAACAGAGTTTATAAAATTAATGAGAATACAGAAGCACCAAAACTGGACAAGAATTAAGAGAGACAAAGAACAGCCAAGGTCCTTCTGTAGGAATAATTAGCTTAAGTAAGCATTGCTGCCACCATTGCTACTTGATACATTACCATGCTCACTGTATCAAGATTCAGGCTTCCAGAAAGGTCCATTCTGCCACTTGTGGCTAATTTGCTTCCCTGATTCCACTGTAACTCACTGAATAATATCTACTTATGACTGTAATAGATTTGACAAGGAAACAAGAACTAATAACGTTAAGAAAGACCAATTTAAAAAGTACAATGAGAACGTGGAAAGAGCAGCGGTTTGGAAAACTAAAGAGAGAGAGACTGAAGGAGAGCTATGTCAACAACATCAAAAGAATTAATAAACCATCATCTACTAGTCATAAGATACCACATATAAAATAGTCCATGCCCCTTTGAAACCTTTATTAACTCAGTTGCATAGCTCTATTTTTTTATCCCTATTTTCTACACATGGAATATATCTTTTATCTCCTTTGTATTACCTATATTGCGATACCTTACATAGACTCATAATGATTCTATTAATATACTATCTGGTATAGAATATGATTTTCACATGAGTAAAAAGTATAGTGTATATTAATATTTTTTGGCTTGTAAACCTTAAATTGACAATGTAATGTGTTTATGTTATCCTTATGAGCTATCTATTACTGCTTAACAGATTACAACAAAACAGTGACTTAAAACACCATTTTATTTGCTTGTGACACTGTAGGTCAGAAATTTGAGCTAGGGTCAGATGAGCTAGCTTTTCTTAGGAGTTCTTCTTGGAGTTCTTTTCTGGTTGCAGTCAGGAATTGTCTCAACAGGGGCTGAATGGTCCCTTATGTCTTTACTCTCTTAGGTAACTGTTGGGTCCTTCATGTGCACTTCTTATTTCTGCATATGGTGTTTCATCTTCCAGTTACTTTAGTTCTTTATATAGTGGTCTATGGCAGTGTTTCAAGATAAAAAGTTAGGATACTGAGCTTCTTGAGAAGCCATCTCCTGAACTTTCAAAATGTCATTGTGTACCATTATCTTCATCAAGGGAAGTCTTTATGACCAGACCAGGTTCAAGAGATAAGAAAATGACTTTATTTCTTGATTGGATAAATAAAAAGATATTTCCAAGAGCATAAACATAGGAATAGGGAGAGATATTGAGGCTATTCACTTTTCACCTTTCCCAAAACAACCTGAATACTCAATAAAAATTAAAAAAAGGAATATCTAATAAAAGAGATGAAAAATGCTTTCTATCATCCTAGATTCGTTGGCTGGTTTATGAATTAAATTGACATAAAAGAAATTAACAGGAGCAAATCATATTAATTATGAACATACACAAGTGAGACCTACAAAAATATAAGGTTTAGAAAATGGCCAGATAATTGAGGATTATACTATATATCGTTTAGAGCTTCAGAAAGAAAGAAGAGTTTGGGACCCCCTTGAGGATGGTGGAAACAAATTATGAGAGTGAGGATAAAGACCAGGTTAAGACAAGATAACCAAGAAAAATACCTTAAGATAAAGGTAGGATTTGTTATACAGATATGTCTATGCCTTCTTCATGGACTGAAGATCTCTAATGATTTAGTCCTTTTCTTCATAAGAAATAGAGAGACACCCTTAGAACTGGAGATTGTGTCTGCTGTTTCTTAAAATAACCAGATTAAAACAATCAATTTTCCAAAAAGACCTATTTTAGAGTGGTGTATTATAAACCTCTACAGTTTCACTTTTGAGTAGCACAGTCTGAATCCCATTACTAAGACAGCAGAGAGAAAGGAAGAATTATATTGAGAAAAAGTTGAGTAAGACAGCATAACTTCTACTACTCTAGTATAGAATAATAAAAGACTTTCTTGAGTATCCTGTGCTCACCTCCTTGAGCTACTGGTAATAATTCAAGGTCATCACAGTAGTTGAAGAATCTAATATATTTACAAAGACCTGAATGGGAAAAGTTTCTACAAATCTCCCTTGGTAATCTCTTTTAGGGTCTAGTATGAAACTCTGCCAAGTCTGTCTTCCTGTTGTCTAATCTAAAGCATTCCTGCTGTGAATTAAATATACTTCCATGTTTTCTAATCTCAGTGGAAATAAAGAACAGCTGGTTATAATATTCCTTCATCTACTTGAAGGTTATAGTTTTTAAAAACACTTATTTTATCTGATCTGAAAAAACTTATAAATCTTGGAATATTTTATTTTTGAGTTGAGTGATGATTTTTAAGTGATCACATGCCATAAAATTATTAGCATGTCAACACAACAATAGACAAATGAAGTATAAATATTTCTTATATGTCTCTACTTGTTCACTGCATTTCACATGTTGATAGTTTTAAAATAGGCAAGCTTAATCCTTTTTGTGTGTGTGAATCACATTTGGGTTTTGTTTAAATTTCCAGGGAAGTTGGAATATGAGGATAAAACATGAATATAGTTGACCTTTGAACAATATGAGGATTAGGACTGCCTACTCCTTTTGCACTAGCAAAAATTCGCATCTGATTTTTGACTCCCCCAAAATGTAACGACTAATAGCTTATTACTGATTAGTAGCCTTACTAATAACAGAAATAGTTGATTAATACATATTTTGCATGTTGTATGCTTTACATTTATAATATTCTTAATATAAAGAAGTTAGAACAAAGAAAATGTTATCAAGAAAAACTATAAGAAAGATAAAATGTATTTACTATATATTAAGTGGAAGTTGATCATCATAAATGTCTTTATTCTCATTGCCCTTATATTGAGTAGGCTGAGGAGAAGAGAAAAGATGAATGGTTGGTCTTGCTGTCTTGGGGTGAAAGACAATTTGTGCATAAGTAGACCCTAACAGTTTAAAACTGTTGTTCACAAGTCAACTGTATATGTAAAAATATTTATGTATAATTTTGAAAAATAAGAAATCTTTATATGTTTAAAGTATGTTATAGTACTTCATTGCTTTCCTTAATTTTCAAATTTGATCAGTGAGAACAAGACAGTTTACTGTGGGTTAGGAGTTGGTTGGGAAATGATGTGTAAAGACTGTTGAATTTTTACTTGAATTAGAAAATAATTGTCAGTAGACAGGGAAGACATAGTTTGCAGAGAACAAGATTTCATCCAGATAACATATTCCATAATGAGCTTTCAGAAAAACCAGTGACAAATGTTATGTGTGTCAAATATTTTTCACCTATATTGTAAATTTAATATAACATTTCAGGTCAAATGTCAATTATTCGCAGTAACATTTGCATCTTTGAAGAATTTCACCTTGGCATAAGCTCTTGATGCATTCAGAAGATCCATAGTGCTAGAGTCACTCAGGCATCTTTCTATGGATTCAGCCTATGACTTAGCAAAGTTCAATAGAAACATACAATAATCATCAAGATATAAGTTTATCTTTTCATTCTCAATTCACCCTATGTGCCATTTGAATTATATGAAATAAAATTGGAGCAACGAGACTTTAGAAGAGCACTGCTTGAGGTACCCAGTGGTCAGGGAGTAATGCAATATTATCTTCTTTGATTCTTGTTCAAAGTGTAAAACATTTGTTACATAAAAGATGTGGGAAGCTTGATAGAACTACTTGGAGTTTAAGATATTATCTTCATATTGCTTCTTGAATTTCTATGTTTTTTTTTTGTTCTTGACAAGCACCCTAGGAAAAATGAAGAAAAGGTAATGTTCCAGGTATGATACTATGCCTACAAAAATATTCAAAGCTTGATAGTGAATTTTCTTGCGTAATTCTCACATAACATGAAAACTTTTTTTTTTTTTTCTGGGAGATTCCACAGATAAAGGACTTGGTATTTTACTTCATCTGTTTTTCCAGCCTAAATCACATGCAACTCAGAAAGGGTCACATACAATTTTGATTAACACACCCAAGAAAAGTCAATTTTCTTATATTTATTGTTAACTATCCTTTTCCATATTTTATTGGATTTGTATTCTATTTTTGATATGGTGATCTTTTCTAGGTTATCAGAGAGTGTTCAATTCAGTCATTATAAGTCTGTTTACATTCTATTGCTGTATAGAATTTACAACAGAAGTGTCTTTAGACAACAATAATATATTATTGTTCATGCATCTATAGATCTGCTTTATATCAGATGATTTACACAGGGCTCAGATGAGCAGTCTGCTCATTTTAGGCTCCATCTGTAACCTGGAAACCAGATGATCTATGTAGTGCAAGATCTCATTATTCTTCTGTGATCATAGACTTAAGTGGGGGCATGTTCTTCCTATGGCGAAGGGAGAGCTGCAGGAGGGCAAAAGAAAACATATGAGACCCCTATATTCCTAAGCTCACAATCAGCACACAGTCACTTCCATTCATACAACACTGGTCAAAACAAGTCTCTTGACCCAAGCCCATAGTTAAGGATCAAATATGTTCATTAGCCATTAGTGAGAAAGACCACAAAATTACATTCCAATGCAGGGATACCTGAAAGGGTAAAAACTTAGGTCAATCGTAAAATCTACCTTTTAACTTAATCTATTTAATTTCCCAAACTTTACTCTTATTTTCCAGCTGCCCTCTTCTCCCACGCAGAAAAGATAAAGAAAAAAGAACATTACTGATATCAATAGTTTTTCCTTTAAAAGTAAGACTAGGAGAACTACTTCTCATATTTTATTATTATTGAACATCTGTTTTATCACTCATCTCTCTCTCTCTCTCTCTCTCTCTCTCTCTCACACACACACACACACACACATACAAACACACATAATTTTTCTTTTAGGAGTTCGCTATGCAGGTATCTTTCATGTCAAAATATATTATGACTATATTTTACTGAAGATTTTTATGAAGAATAGTTAAATTTTGTTCAATGTTTTGAAAAAATCTATTGGGATAATTCATGCATTCATTTATTTAAGCAATTTGCACTGAGGACCTATTAAATGCCACTCAGACACTGAAGCTGTATCCTTGTGGTAGAAACAGCAATAACAAATAATGGGCAAAACTTCTTGCCTCCATGGACATAACATTTTACTAAGGTGAGAAAACCATAAAAATGAAAAATAATGAAAAGTTAAAATATATATTATGATGGATTTTGTTTACTGCTAAGGATAAAAAAAGGAAAAAGACTGTAAAATCAAGAGAAGGGAGGGTTGCAAATTCAGTTAAGTTGGCCAAAACAGACTCATTGTGAAGGTGAAGGAGCATTAAAAATTTCTAAAAGATTCTGAAAGAGATCATATTTTAATTATCTATTTATTTTGTAAATGTATAGGAAGGGAGTGTATTTATATCCTGTTGTAAAATTCATATTGTAAGAATAAAATATAGTTGTAGCATACTGTTCTTGATTGTGCTACTGAGTTCTATTTGAGAATTAATATTAATTAAATTAATTAAATATAAATATTTAAATGTCACATAGATGTTCAAAAGTGTAATTGGTCTATAGTTTTCTTTATTTATGCTGTCTCTGACAGTTCTATCTGTAATGTGTTTCTCTAGATCTTCAAAAAATAATATTAGAAAGTTTTCCTTCTTAATTGTTTTCCATAATAATTTAAATCAGAACTATTTCCTTCTTTAACATATTTGAAACAATTAACCTGTGAAATTTATTGATTCAGGACTCATTTGCAGAAGAGATATTCGTGCATTAATTATCTGAATGACTGTAATATATATTTCACTTTAGTATCTTATTTAGGCATATTCTATATTTATTAATACTCATATGCACAGACATCTATATGTGTATATTTACATGTATATAAACTTGCACACACATGTACACACACACACAAATTCTCTGATTGATAAAAATGTCATCAGATTTCTAAACTGTCTCCTACGCCTATCTGTGTACTTACTCGTAAAATCTGGTTTTAGCAAAGAACTTTGCAAAATTGGTTTAGCAAGAATCCCATCAAAAGACAAAACTGTAGCAAATTCAGTTTAAAGATCTAATTGGCTCTATCTGTGAATCAGGAATCAAGGAAGCCTCCATTCTACAAAATATAATGGCAATTCTTACCTTTTGTAAGGTGGGACAAGGAAACAGAACAATAGAAAATAAACAAAACTGGTTAACCTCAGGTTACTATTCTTGCAAGGGTCAAAACAGAGAGGACTTTTTTCATTAAGCTGACTCAGGTAAACTGGAATATACTCTTTTCAAGAAAAATGGATCTATTTGGTGATCAACCCACATCTTTAAAACTTCCATTTAAGCCTGGCTCAGTGGCTCAGCCTGTAATCCTGTTCTTTGGGAGGCCGAGGTGAGAGGATTGCCTGAGCCCGCGGGTTCGAGACCCACCTGGGCAAATTGGTGAGACCGCATCTCTACAATAAATCAAAAAATCAGCCGCGTGGTAGCGTGCGCCTGTAGTTCCAGCTACTTGGAAGGCTGAGACCGAAGGATCGCCGGAGCCCAGCAGGTAGAGGCTGCGGTGGCCGGGAGAATGCCACTGCCCTCCCAGCTTGGGTGACAGAGTGAGACTCCAACTCAAAAAAACCCAAAAAACAAAAAACAAACAAAAAACCTCCCATTTAATTATGTGATGTTCAGCTTAAAAGATATCGTTTTGGTTTGGTTTAGTCTTCTGATGCCTCGTACAGGAAGCTAGTCCAAAGCAGTGACCTCCCACAAAGTTGGTTTAGCACTCCAACTCTCCATAAGATCATTCTCAATATCTGGTAGGATTGCTCATTCACCACCATCTGCCACCCAGGTTACTTATTTTAAGCAAGAGTCCGTTAAGTTGGTTCAGCCAGAATCCCCCTTACCCCTGATTTTCTTCTTAGTCATTTTTCATGTACTGATCCCCACACTGATCCTTCGCTACAAATTCTTACTTGCTTATGCTGTATTGGACGTTAAGCCCACATTCTCTCCTTCACTGCAAGACCCCATTGCAGTGGCTCTTATACCTATCTTGATGGTCCTGAATAAAGTCTTTCTTACAATGCTTTAATAAGAATCATTTAATTATTTTTGCTTTAATGATATATACATCATATAAACAAATATTTATATACTTCACATGTGTCTATATATTAATGAAGTCAACTATTTATTGCTGGTTTTTACACTTATTTTTGAAGGAATTTTCAGTATATTCTTTTATGATTGCATAGAATTTCTGATATGGAGAAATTATTTTTAAAAATTAATAAATACTTTTCAATGCACAGTTTATTGATTCATTTTCAATTAATAAAATAGCTATACTTTATTCTCATAGCATAATGCAAGCATCGGTCGGAAGATTTTCTTAATAATTAGTCTCTTTATGTACTACAGTATAATATAAATATATGTAACATCACAATCAATAATTGCTAATATCTGTATGGATTTTTAAATATATATTAGCTAATATCTGCATTGGTTTCTCAGCCTATTGAACATAAGGTCTCTACTTTGTCTCTTTTATGCGTTTGAGTGAAAATAGAAGCTCCCTCAATTCTACCTGCTTAATTTTGCTTAGAAAGAATGGTGGGGCAGAGGTTCACTAATAACACGTATAAGCACCTGGTTACTAATATTCTATTTGAATGTTGTATGCCTCCTTGTTTATATATATGAAGATTAAAAATGAAGATATTCAATTAAAGATTTTCATTTCTCATCTGTAGTCTTAAAAATGTGATTCTCTCTGTTCTTTCATTGAGTGTTATCAGGTAGCAAACTATTACAAGTCTCATGACATAGTCTAAAATATAAATGCCCTCTAAACCTTAGTTATGTAAATGTATATTAGTATCCATCCATTTACAAAGTCTTTTTTTTAAGTTATTTTTTACTGTTAACTAGGTAGACATGAAAGTCTAGACAGAATGACTTGAAACGAATGTGCACATGGGGAAACAATGAAGAACATAAACAACTCTCTTATGTCAATATTTTTGCAATAGACTAGGGAGAATTGGGAAGTTACTAGAGGGAGATATTGGGTCAATGAAAATTGACATGAGTTTTTATTTTTTAATTTCATAAATGATATAAACAAGAGAGAATTATTGATGATGCCAGATAAGAGAGGAAAATAACAGTGTTGAAATCCTTGAGTGACATAGTGGAATAACATCTAGATCACAAATGAAAGATTTTTAGATAGAAATAGGAACTTTAAAAAAATCTGCAATATGTGAAAAGTCAAGAATGTTAGTGATCACATGAAGGGACACTGGTAGTATGAGGTGCTCTCTTCTGATTAGTCACTTTTCAAATAAAATAGTAAGAAAAAGTGTCCTACTTAGTGTACAAGACAGGTAGAAAAGTCGAAGTTTTAAATAAGAAGATGGAAAATGAAAATAGCTAAACTAGAGAGAGGGATGTAGAAGTTAACAGACAAATGTAGTAATGTCCATTGAAACTTGTGTGCATAAAGAAAGTGGGACAAAGTAGCATAAGTTTTGTCTAGTGATTACCTTTCTTCTAGTTAATATTATCTAATTTTCCTCTGATTTCTCAGTAATTGTCCAATTTTTCTCTTAAATTTATTGACTTAGCTACTAATATAAGTAAATTCTGCTACAATATTTTTCCTTACTCATGTATTGGTTCTGTAACCATTTTGCTTTTGTTCTCAGCTTGATTAGTTCTTCATTATCTCCCTTATTCTGGAATTTTACATGATTTCTTTTTATTCATATTAAAATTTATAATCTTTTAATTTTGGTAAGTAATGACTTTCATGGTTTCTTCTTTTTTATTTCCTCCACAGTTTTTATTATGCAATTTTTAGAATCTTACTTTTAACATAAATGGCTACTGGAACTGGATATAAAATACCTAATAATTCTGTCTAGTTTCATACAGGTTTTGTCTGAGACTCATTTTCTTCTCCTCAAAGAGTAAGAAGAGTAAAGTACAGAACTTTAGTTCCTATGTTTTACAGTTGCTTGTTAATAAATTTAATCTTTTTTTTTTTGAATTGGAGTCTCACTCTGTCGCCCAGACTGAAGTGCAGAGGCACGCTTTTAGCCACCACAGCCTCAACCTTCTGGGCTCCAGAGATCTTTCCACCTCAGTCTTCCAAGTAGCCGGAACTACAGGCATATGCTACCACACCTGGCTAATTTTTTGATTTACTGTTGAGATGAGGTCTCGCCAGGTTGCCCAGATGGATCTCAAATCCGTGGGCTCAGGCACTTGCCTCCCAAAGTGCTGGAATTATAGGCTGAGCTACCGAGCCCGGCGGTAAATTTAATCTTTGATCTTTAAAAATGTATTTAGGATATAGTTTGCAAATCATTTTAATTACTCTGTAATATTTTATTCTCATTCAGAGTATCTTAATCTTTTGAATAATTTATTCCATTTCAGACTGACCCCAGGAAATTTGCTTTTCAGAGGCAACCAACCAATCCTAATGAGTTTTTTCTTTATTCTAATCTCCTCACCAGACACCCAATTCCAGAAAAATGAGATATGCTTCCATTAAATCTTCAAGTGTTAGTCCTTTACTAATCTCTAGTAAAGGAAAATACTTCTATGGGCATACAAAGTCTGTCCAGGACTTGTTGACCAACTCACTTTTTTACTTCTATATTATTTCCTGCTTAACTTCCTCTTTCTTACCAACAATTTTAGTATTAAAGATTAAAGTTGTTTTAGGATGAATCAGTCTTGACCTGCTGGACTTAGGGATTCTTCCACCTCAGCCTTCCAAGTAGCTGGAGCTACAGACGCACACCACCATACCTGGTTAGTTTTCGTGATTTGTTGTAGAGATGAGGTCTCACCAAGTTGCCCAGGCTTGTTTCAAATCCCCAGACTCAGCCAATCCTCTTGCCTCAGCCTCCCCAAATGCTAGGATTACAGGCTGAGCCACCGTGCCCAGCCAGCAATGTATATTCTTAACAACATATTAAGATTTATTCTAAGGCAGCAATTTTCAAATCAATTATTTCAAAAAAATGCAATTAAGCATCAATAAGAGATTGGTCAAATAATTTATGTGACTCAATACATTGGAATAATTACAAATTCTTAAAAAGGGAAAAAATACAGATTATAAAAATATAGAAATGTTGTGATTCATTATATATTTATTTATATGTAAATATAAAAGTACTTAGAAGGAAACATAAAAATGCTTATTGTTTGAAAAAATGGATTATAGATTATCCTATTTTTTTATCTTTCTCTAGTTTCCAGTTTTATTTATTTATTTATTTATTTTTTGAGTTGAAGTCTCACTGTGTCTCCCCTACTGGAGTGCAGTGGCCGCTCCCAGCCACCACAGCCTCGACCTGCTGGGCTCCTGAGATCCTTCAGCCTCAGCCTTCCAAGTAGCCAGAATTACAGGCATGCACTACCACACCCGGCTAATTTTTTGGTTTATTGTAGGGAATGAGGTCTCACTGCCCAGGCGGGTCTCGAACCCGCGGGCTCAGGCAATCCACTCACTTCAGCCTCCCAAAGGCGCGGGATTACAGGCTGAGCCACAGAGTCCGGCTTAGTTTCCAGTTTTCTAACTTTATTGTGTGTGATTTCATAATCTGAAAAAAATTATCATATGAAAAGAAAACTAAAACTACAGAGATACCACCTTGTGCCAGTCAGAATGGTCATTATTATAAAAAGAAATAAGATGCTGGTGTAGATACACTGTTGGTGGGAGTGTAAATTAGTACATCTGTGGAAATAGGTTATGGGTGGTTCTTAAAGGACTAAAAGTAGATCTACCATTTGAACCCGCAATCCCACTACTAGGTATCTACCCAAATGTACAAAAAAGATACCTGGATTCATGTGTTTATTGCAACACAATGCACGATTGTAAATATGTGAAATCAACCTAAATGTCTAACAACTGATCAGAGTCATTGAAAATTACACACACACAAACACACACACATACACACACACACCCCATGGAGTACTCTTCAGCCATCAAAATATAAAATAATGTATTTCGAAGCAGCTTGGATAGAATTGAAGAACATCACCCTAAGTGAACTAATGCAGGAACAAAAATCAAACACCACTTGTTTTCACTGATAATTGGGAACTAAACTATACATCTGCAAAGTCATAGAGAATGCAGTAATGGACATTGGAGACTCAGAAGCAGAGGGGTGGGAAATGTTGGAAGAACAACATCCGTATCACCTATTGGATATAATGTGCACAGGTGGAAGTGGTGACTACATTTAAAGCCAACTTCCTTGCCATTTCACAATGCATCCCTGTAACCAAAAGCCATTTTCCCCTAATGTTATTACAATAAAGAAAAAAAAAAAGAATTTGGCAGAGCGCCAAAAGAAAAAAAAAACATATTTTTACAAATCCCTATGCACCATCTTACTATTATATATGATCATTGGCAATAATATTTTCTTGTCTGCAGAGTGAATTTAGATCAATGTCTTAATGAAATTGTAGTTAATTTATTTGTTGGGGGAACACAACTAAACCTATTTTAAGAGACAAAGAAAGTAAATAAAGTTTTGAATTAAGTCATAATTAAGTACTACAAAGGCAAAAGTCAGTTTGAACAATCTTCTCAACATACTAATTTTTTAGATTATATATTTTAAATTGTCCTAATACATGCACAAAATATAATTGTCCTGGTACATATACAGTATATGTATATAAATATAATATATATACATATAAATATATGTCTATACATTTATTTAATAGACAAGTCAACAATATATATTTAAGCAGCAAAATAATACTTCATTGCATTTTGTACATCAGAAAAATATGTAATAACCAAAAGTATGACTCATTAAAATCTGGTTATTAATAACAAGAATCTTATATTCTGAAGCAGATAATTTAAATATGCTAAATTGTAATTTATTAGATGAAGACAAATTGCTTAAACATTGAATAGATGTATCAAACATGAACCCTTTCGGTTTATCTTAGCTAGTAAAAAAGAGTATTGTTTTTCTACACTTTAAGAACCAGAATAATCCAGGCTCGGTTGCTCAGCCTGTAATCCCGCACTTTGGGAGGCTGAGGTGAGTGGATTATCTGAGTCCGAGGATTCGAGACCCGCCTGGGCAACTTGGCAAGACCTCATCTCTACAATAAATCAAAATAACAAGCCAGGCGTGGTAGCGCGTGTCTGTAATTCCAGCTACTCGGAAGGCTGAGGCGGAAGGATCGCTGGAGCCCAGCAGGTCTAGACTGCAGTGGCTGGGAGCGGTCACTGCACTCCAGTCTGAGCGACAGAGTGAGACTCCAACTCAAAAAAAAAAAAAAGAACCAGAATATACATTTACATTTATTTTTCAGGCAAAAAAGAATAGACTTTGTGAAGATGACAACTTAAATTTATCTTAGTTGTTTCCTTCTGGGAATTTGGAGAATTTTATAAGCAAGAAAACAAAAGCTTTCTTAAACTTACACATATTTCAGCAGTAGATGTATGCCTTTTAGTTTTTACAAAGACAAAGTGAAGCATTGAATGAGAATCTGAGTCACTTTGAGTGAAAGGATAGCTATATGCAAATTCACATGGAACGATGAAGGTCATTATGACATAAAATATGTCAGTGGAAAATACGGATCTTAATGACAGCCATTCTGACTGGTGTGAGGTAGTAGCTCATTGGGGTTTTGATTTGCATTTCTCTGATGATTAGTGAAGCTGAGCATTTTTTCTTACTTTTGTTGGCTTCTTGTACATCTTCCTTGGAAAATGTCTGTTCATATGTTGGCCACTTTTTAATGGACTCATTTGTTTTATTCCTATCTATTTGTTTGAGTTCTTTATAAATCTTAGGTGTTAGGTCTTTGTTGGAACATTGGGCACAGGGGCACAAAGGCAGGAGCAACAAACAGTGGACACTGCTAAAGGAGGAATAGAGGGAGGGGGACCAAGGAGGACATAGCCACTCATGGATACCATGTCTATAGAAGGAGAGAGGGCTCACTAGAAGCCCAAACTTCACCTGCATGCAGTTTACTTATCTAGAAAGTCTTCATCTATATCCCACAACTCTAAAATATATTTTTTAAGGACAAAGAAAATAAAGATCTAAAAATACGGAGTTAAGTTGTATTACACAGAAGTAAGACATGGTTGTAATGGGAAGCAGTCTTTCCACAATACACTTTGGATATAATTTGATTTAAAAAGTATAGCAATGCAAATATGTGAAAAATATGTACAAAAGTGAAAATTGTGTTAGATTAGAATTTCTCAGATGACTTTTTTTAAGTCCTATTTTTATTTTAAGATTTTAACTCTAAACTTTGGAAAATAGAAACTACTTACATTTCATGATTGACTTGAGATGGTTGGGTGACATCAAGTTTAAGTCAGAATTGGAAAAGATATTTTTTCTTGAAATGTACCTTAAAGACATTTTAAAGGGAGCCATGGGAGCAATGTCTGTCATTATCACGCACTGTGTTTTAGGAGAAAGGAGAAATGAGCACAAATCTATCCCTAAGGCAAGAGTAAGCTCTGTGACTCCTCTGGCCCTGAGAAACAAAAGAACCATGGATCAATTTACTAACCACAGTGAAAAGTCTCTTGGACTCTCAGGAAATACTGCAGACGGCTTTCACTTTGTTTTTAAAAGTCAAGGTCTGCTTCATTCCCAAATATCTGGAGATTACAATTGTAACAGCTATGCAATTTTTTCTGGGTCACTCTGTGCCTATTATAAAGATTTGATAGTTCCCTAATTTTCATCTCTATAGGGACTTTCAGGTTATATACAGTGTAGGAAATATTGGCTGCACATATACATAGCAAAAGAAAATGAAAATGAAATGTATAGAGAACTTGCATAAAAATGAATCATAGAAATGGTGTGCTTTTATCTACTTACTTTTCCACATAACCCTTAAAGATAGTTGGAAGCACCAAATCAACTGGAAATATTCACACCAAACACAACAAAATTTTACTTTAATAAATATAAAAACTAAAATATGATACAAGACAAAACAGAAGTATATTTGCTATTGGTGAGTGGCGAGGGATACAAAAGTATATAACTATAAAATACATCATTAACAAACATACCAACAGAAGAGTGATCTAGCAATATGAAAGACTTTGATCATTCAGAGTGCTTGATTCTGCTCTAAACGTACAGTAAAGATATAAATGCCACTGAATAGCCCTTCTGCCTCTCTATAAATTCAAAGTAAAAAGATCAGAGTGATTTTGCCAGCATCCTCAACTTCTGGTTTGGGAATGTATAGAGAGATTAGAATGTCACATCTATAGAGTAAGTATCCATTGTCACTAGCCTAAACTGGAAAACAAGACAAGTCTAGTTTCTAAAAATTGAGATGGGATAAGGCATTCTCACTTGTACACTATCTGTGGTTACAGGTTATGTTAAGATTACATAGTTGAGTAGTACATGCAACCTCACAGCCAGTGCTATATCCAAGCCACCAGCTAGATTGGCACACTGTTCCCAAACTTAATATCTTGAAGGACTACTACGCTGTATTTGAGTCATGATTAAAGGATGTCATTTTGAACAGAGGTCCTGAGTAACTGAATAAAACAATCACAAAACTAGTTAAAGAGGAATAAATGGAAAGCGGGTTTGAAGAATGGAGAAAGAGGGAGGAGAGGGAGAGAGAATATCAAGGTTTGTCTAAAAACCAGCAATCCGAAGTACTTGAAGAAAATAAAAAACAAAACAAAACAACAAAACTATGTGTTGCCAGTTTGAAAAATGGCTAGCCCTCCAGTAAGCTCTTATTTTCTTGAACATGGTATGGACCATTGACTGTGACTAGAAAGTAGCAATTGAATCTGCATCTTTCTTCCTAAACTCTTGTGTATCCATGCATGACCATATGACTCATTTTCCCAATGTCAAGAGATTTCTTTCATTTAAAAAGTAAATTTTTTTAATGTTGATGCACTTTTCCCAGATGATTTCTTTCTTCTGTCCTGGATGTAGAAAACGATGATGTTTTGCTATTTGGAGGTTTTCTAGGTTATCTATCAACAAAACAGTCATTTGTTACTTTTTTTGTTGTTATGTAAACAACAGCAAAACTTCCTGATGTCTTTGAATTGTCATAAATTAGGGTATATTTGTTGAAACAGCTAGTATTACTCTAAAATATAATAATCTGTAGTGTAACAAAATCAGGAGGGGATTCATTCCTTCCAAAAACATGATAATCGTATGTATGCCTAATTACCTCAGGTATAAATAAAGTGATGGTATCCATGCAACTTTCATTTGAGTCACTGGAGTGTGACATGTAAAAATGAAAGATGGAATAAGATATTCATATATAAAAATTGGACATACAGAATATAAAATATGTAATTAAGTAAAAACAAACTAGAAATTATACACCCTAGACTGGGAAATTCTTAAGGCATTTTAATCAGGATAGAATTCAGGACTAAAAACTCCATGAGAACTTCAGAGTATCAAAAAGATGAAAACTATGAAAAGTCTGCTAAGAGGGCAGCAAGACCTCATCTCTACAATAAATCAAAAATCAGCCGGGCGTGGTAGCGCATGCCTGTAATTCCGGCTACTTGAAAGGCTGAGGCGGAAGGATCGCCGGAGCCCAGCAGGTCGAGGCTGCGATGGCCGGAAGCGGCCACTGCACTCCAGTCTGGGCGACTGAGTGAGACTCTGACTCAAAAAAAAAAAAAAAAAAAAATATATGTGTTTACTATTAAGAGGCTTAAGTTTGTTCTTAGAGATTATTTCAGATATAAGTAGTTAAGAAAAAGGTAAAGAAAAAATAGAGTTAATAAATATTGAGGGTTTTTTTCTAATTTAAAGAAAGATGTGAATTCTTACCTTAGACATTGACACTAATTACTGAATAATATAAATAAAATAAATTCATCCAGAACAAAACATAATAAAGCTCAAAATATCAGATATGAAGAGAAAAAATTTAAAAAAATACTTACTGGATGCAAATTATCTACAAAAGAATGAAAATGAGATTGAGGCCTCTCTTCTCAGCAATTCACAGACAGCAGATAAGATGGAATAAAGACTTAAAAGAGTCAAGTAAAAGAAAGTGTCCTTTTACAAGTCTACAATAGGTTAAATTATTATTCAAGATTGTTAGTGAAATGAAGATATTCCAAGAATATAAAAGTCATATTGTACTCATTAAATTTCCTTTACAATTACAGACAGAAGTGATAAAACAATAAAAATGCTCATTAAAATTATTACTGAACTACTTTGGGTTAATTCCTCAAATATTGTCTATAAACATTGTCACTAATCATTATGATTCATAAAATGAAAATAAGGCTTTAGCCAACTAAAGTTGATTAAAATGCAATGTCTAATTATTGGTTGTATATTTAACATTTTCCTTTATTTTAAGACTATTATGGATATATAGATATATTAGAGTGTAATGAGGTATTATTTTGTGCCTATTTGATTGATGACAATAATTTAAACAAATATTCAAATTAGACATCATTATATTATAGTAAATATCTCAAAGAATGCTGACAGACCTGCAAACTGAGACTATTCTAATTTTTTTAAGTAATGCTTTCCCCCGAAAATAATTTGGAAAGATATATCAAGATGCTGAAAATCAACATGCATATCTGATTTAACAATTTTATTCTGCTATTCTAGACTATGTATGTACATTTACTTGTTGGCAAAATTAATTATACATACATTTAATTCTTCCTCCCTTAAAACATAAAATTTTTTCTGTAAATTTTCAAAACTCGGGACATCCGTATCACTATATCACTATAACTATATCAATATAACATAGTAGGGTATTTGGTCATAAAAATAACATGAAAAATGGTTACAAATTATATAAATTTATATATGTATATAAAGTGGGAATGTGTATATTTTAGTATTTTATACAATTTTTATATTGTGTAAATATGCCAATATATTAAAATTTATCATTAATAAAATACTATTTTTAAAAATAATTGGGAAGACTTAGTTTAAATGTATAACATTCAAACACTGTTTAAGTCAGTATAATTTCTGGGATCCAATTATCATATAGTAAATACAAAAAAATGTAGCTTGGTTTGAACTAATCACAATCCCCTTCTTTCCAAATTTTATATAACTAGTCAAATATATATGCTGTCAGACAAATATAATTTATTTAAATTGGTTTGGAAATATAGTTGATCCTTCTGAATTCATGGACTCCACAGTCATGACTTTAATCATCCATTTGTTCAAAAATATTCAGGAAAAAAACTCCACAAAATTTTCCAAAGCAAATCTTGAATTTGCCCACGCTGACTACTATATTGAATTCATATGAATGAAGTGATGTGTAGGCATCATATTACATATTATAAATCATCTACATATGATTTAAAGTCTACAGGAAGATGTGTGTAGGTCATATGCAAGTACTATGCCATTTTATATATGGGACTTGAGTGTGAATTTTGATATCCATGAGAGTCCTGGAATAAATCCCTCATGAATACTGATGGATGACTATATAGGTATCTTGGGTTATATTTTTTAGTACATTTTAAATTTGTAAGTCAATCAATCTTTTATCAATAAGGAACACGTTATACAATTGATTTTTTGTTTTGTTTTGTTTTGCTTTTTTTTTCTTTTTGTGTATTTTTTTTTTAACTGGTTCTTCTTGCCTTTTGTTTTAACAGTGATGCCTAGGACTACCATATAGATCATCAACACAAAGTCATCTCCACTTATGAGTACTAGGCTAGTGTTTGTTAAATACACTATGCTTCTAGTCCTAAAATCATTAAGATCATTCAACAAATAAGCATCACATTCCTGGAAACAGATTAATAAGTTAATGAACTTTATAGAAAATACAAGAAAATTATTTGTACCAGAATTTTACAAATCAATGAAGAGTTCGCACGTTGCTTTGAACACTCAGTTGCTTTATAATTTGAAGACATCACCTTTGAACAGTCATTTCTTCTAATTTTTCAAAATGCTTGTGTTTATTTGTAAGTTTTTATGCATATGTGTTTCAACACAAAAATATTTTGCTCAATACTATTTTAACAAAATATCTAGTTCTACACCAGTTTAATTTCATCTTAATATACAACATATATAAAATGTTTCAGCTGCTCCCTTACTTTCCCATTCAAGACTGTACCATCTTGCTTCTTTGTTTTATCTCTATTGAGAATATTAAACCTATTTCAGAAATTTGTTTGAAGCAAATTTTTAATATACCCCATGCATTTTAGGGAATTGTATCATCACCAGAACATATTCAACCAAATAGCTGACCTATAACTACAAAGATGCAGATGGCCTTAAAGACATTTTTGTCTTTTCAAAAGACATATATGTATGCAAATCATTGTACTATGTTGAACAGCTTTAAAATGCCAGAAATCCACTCTTTCTTTAGTAACAAAATATGCTAAGTACTCATTGTGTTCCCATTTTCACATTTTATATTTAAATATTCAAAATGTTTGTTAAACCTATGCAGCCAGGAGTACTTATTCATTTCTCATTCTTAATATCCTAAGGTTATATTTTCCTACACAATGAAAAAAATTAACAGTAATTTAAAATTCACCCTTAGTGCTAAATCTTGGCATGTATGGGGGTTAATGGATCTGTTCTTTTACTTGCTAAATAAAATGTGTCCCCTTAGATGATGGTTACCATTTCTTAATTAAGAATCTACTAAAGTGCCATCCAAATGTACATAATTTATTCCCTTTATACTATTGGACTGGGAATTTTGCCAATGAATAAAACATCTTATTCTCAGGCAAAACGGAAACTAATATTTTAAAGCTTTATGAGAAATATCATTTCTTGAACTTGTTTTAATAATAAATCTATAATATAATGAAGAGAAAATCAGAGTGATATCTAATGTGACTTTTAATAAGGTTACTAGATAAAACATAAAATGATTACTTCTTAAAGAAAACATAGAATCTTCAATGAAGGAGAGAAAATATACATATATGCCTATATGTGTATGTGTGTTTTTATGTATTGTCTGTTTATTGTCATTTTGTTGCTATTATTATTTTTCACATATGAAATCATTGTCATTGCTCCTAGTCATAGTTGTCATAACACAAGGTCTGCTATTAACTTTGTTTTATTAAGTTATAAAAAATGTTAGGCATTTCAAAAAGGAACAGGTTTTGAATGAGATAGTAAGTACTAGATAAAAATATTCTCCACAGGTTATTAGAACAAAAATTGGCTCAGTGTTACCTGGCTTGTCTGTTTTATAAAGACACTTTTTTAAAAAAATAAGAAGTAAGATGCTTTTAGGATACACTTTATGTTAAAAAAAATCAGAAAATTTTAATATATGTCATTGTCAGAGCTACTAAGTTGACTATAAACTACGTCTTAACCTTGCCTAGTATTTAAGTTGTTATCCTCTAAATCTTTTAAGTCATTCCTATAAAATATTTTTATGTATATCTTTGGACTAAGCCAGCTGATAATGAAAATAATAATGATAATATAATAGTATATGATATAAAGCTATTTCATTAAAATCATATTTAAATTATTATTTTTTATATTTATTGGTATGTTGTTTAATTGTAAGGTTAAATTTGTTCCTTAAAAACTTTATTCGGGGAAAAGTTTAAAACATAATGAATTTGATGCACATTCTTTTGTCATATGTCTAGAAAACAAAGGTAGCTGAAATAGATAATTATCAACAAATACATTTTACATATATAGTAAGTGAGAATGGAGACAACATTGAAATTTCGTTTGAAGACTTTCCATTGACACCTTTTACTTATAACAGAGAAGATAATTTTAAATACTGCAACACTCAGGACCAATATGAAGATAAGAAAATATTTCCTTTAAGCCATTCTCACTAGTTTAGTCACCTTTTCTATACTAAATCTACCTAAGAATTATTTCCTTAAAACCTTAGCACCCATGTCATAGTTAAAATATCAATTTATTTAATCCAACATTTCACAAATAATTCACAAGTGACATATGCATAAATAGCTTTAATTTCTTATATGCTTCATATTTTAATTTCTTATACGTTTCAACTTGATACGTTTTCATATCTATGTGTGTTTTCAATTGTTTTGCTACTAAGTGATTACCCAAAGTGACAGAATACATTTTCAATTTATTGTTTCTAAAATTGCTATTTAGACATATTCTTTAGAATCTGTGAGGTCATATATACGATAAATGTTGCCTAAGGTTGTTAAATGTAGAAACAAATTGCAAGAATGATTCTACCTTGCTTACTTAGTTTTGCACTTGCCAACTTTCACTAAATTTCAGAAGTTGTATTGAATATATTCATGCTGAATTATTCATACAGTGGATTGCTAATTATTAATTAGAAAAAAGTAGTGGGGCAAATACAAAGGCACAGGTGGTGAGACATTAATCCTCTTTGCAGTGGGAAATGAAACAGTGATCATCCTTTTGATTCCTAGGAAGAGCTGTCTTATTTTAGTAGTTTCTTAGAAAACACAATTCATAGCAGTGATATCTTTCTTATTTCCTTTCCGATTAATTTTCTCATTTTAGGTATATATGGACAGGGGGAAAAGCTATGGAATGTAAAACAGAAATGTGATTTATTTGTAATGGGGAAGAAAAATTGCACAACTAAGAATTCTCTAAAGTTGAAAGACTAGAGTCCCAACACATTTTTGAAACAGAATTTGTTTAAAACATACCAATTAGATTATAAAAGACAAGTATTGGTTTTTCTATTGAAATTTGTTTCTTTATATCCTAAAGTTCATATTTCAAATTATTTTAAAACTAGGATTCAAAAGCAATCTTATGGAACTAGTTAAATCACACTAAACATAGCGACTACAAAAGTAGAATTTTATAACAGAGAAAATGTCATATTTTACATAATAGGAAGCTTTCTTTTAAACAAATTGCCTTCCATTTTAGAATTTTTTTCTAAAGTGCTTTTTCTAGTAACAGCAGACACCATTGTTAATTAAAAATTATATGTACTTCTATTTATGTGTGTTAGGAGGGAAGCCTTTTTATCAATCCTGATGTTTTCTTCCATGCAGAGTTGCTTCCATCAATGCAACACAAAAGATCTGTTTTCATCTCCACTGACTCCCTCCTCTGGTGGAAGAAGTTAATTGCCTTGCCAGGAGTGTTTGGGAGAGAAAGTCCCTTTCTCCCTCATGTCTGTCTAAAATTAGGCTGCCCGCTTGAACACATATTCTTCTTTGCTATCCTATGCTGTAACTTTTATAGAGACAAAAAGTCCACACACCCTTGATTAACAGGGTATGTCTGTTCAAGTCTAAGGTGAGTTATCAAAGTTCTGTTGCCAAATACTAAAGCTATATTCTTCAGTTTCAACCATATTAGTGATACAGCTATTTCTCTATCTGTGTTTGTTTTTCCCTTCATGTAATTCAGAACTTGCAGAGAAAATTACTAATATGGAGTCACATTAAAATTCTCAAAGTATGTAAAATCTCAATATATGTCATGATACTGTTTTTAATTAAGCATTGACGTAGCTAGCCCTTACTTGTTTGCAAGTGAATTTAGACAAGATTAGGCAGAGACAAGTGAAATTTGATGGCTTTTTAAAAGATATATAAACAGGTTAGCAATATATATGGCTTACAAATTGGCATTACAAAATTGAGAATTGCACCATCTCTTCTCATCTTTGTCCATCTCTCTTTTCTAATTTTCTGTGTTTTTACTTCATTTTCTCAGGCCAGCATTCCGTCCCTCCCCCCCCCCCCCCGTACCTGGAGTTATGATTGCAAATGGATATGTGCTTCTTCTTTTAAGATTGTCATAGAGAAAAACAAAGTTTTCCTTCTTAAATACTATAACAGAAAAGAAAACAAACAGAAAAATATATTTTAAAAGTTTCTTATTGGTCCGTTTTAAGGATTACATACTTAATTCTACAAAAGTCAATGTGAGAGGGATTGGCAAAGAGAATTGGTTCGGCCTGAGTCATATGTAACAGAACCCTATGACTGGTACAGTCTGTTACAAGATAAAAAAATTTTAAAAAGTAGAGTAGATATAGGTCACTAGTTAATATCCCAGAAAACAAAAACAGAAACAAAGCCAGTTGTGTCTATAGAAAATGTTCCAATAAGGAGTTTGTAGAATACAGAAATGAATATGATACATCTCTGAACACTTAAGAGTATTTGCAGAAATACATAAGGTAAATATTTATTTCAATGTTATGTACTTGGTAAGTATCCCTTGTTCTTTCTGTCCATGAGATAAAAGTAGTATTTGGCAATATAATCTGTGCAAAGGATGGGAAATGAGTAAATGAACAGAACAGGCATGTCAAATCATTGTATCAAAGCAGTAAGATTTTTCCTGGTAGCACAAAATACGCTTTGGGACAGATGCAATCTCCTGGGGAGGCTGTCTATATGAGTAAATGTACTAGTTTCCTTATGTTGAATGAACATGATAGATTTGTCTTCTTAATTATGTATGACTTTCTAAAAATCATATGGCTTCAGCAAATTTTAAAAATAAATAAATCTTTTACATTTTTTATTTTCATTATCCCAAGGATAGCAAAGTCTGTATGAAAATGCATGGATCCATTCTTCCAAGCAGGAGGTAGCATTATAAATCTTGGACTCAGTATATTTTGTGGATTTTTTGGGATCAAAAGTAGCAATGGAACATTCTTGGATATGATGATAATTCCTGGCACAGTTCACTTTCATATTGAGATGGTTAAGTAACTTATTGTACATTAATTTTATTTTTGTATATTGAAACACTTTAATAAGCAATGCTTGCGATTACCACAGAAAATATTCATTTAGATGAGTTTATTTTAAATAAATATTATTTGAACAAAATGTAAAGCCTGGTTTTGCTCTCTATTGTAAAATAACAATGAAATAAATGAGACTTTTAAACCAGAATTACAAGAAAAATGCTTAAATTAAGACAAAAATTAGCATTTAGAATAATCAAATTAAATATAAGTGGTTTATTAATATATACGCCATGCATTCCTGTTTTAAAGCTCTATTTGGAAAAAGAAATCCTTAGCTAGTTCATGAAAATGTACACTTTTAAATTCAACAGCCAAATCCATTAATATAATATACAAATAAAATGTGTATTATTTAGATAGAACTGTATTCCTGTTAGACTGAATTAGTAAATGTTGCCAATGTGAGATTATAATTTATTTATCATATTTAAAATTTATTAAATGTAGAAAATACTCTGCTTTCCCTATTTTGCATTTGAGAAAAGTTTAAGTATTCTCCTTAGTTATCACAATTATCAAGTTAAAATTAAATGCCTCACATAATTACAGAGGTCCTGATTCTGCCTTTCAAAAAACAGAATGTCACTGAAAAGGGTTGAAAGAAGAAAGATGAAAGCAACATCTCAAAGAATAATTTTTAAAAATTTTAGTAAATAGAGTGCTATAGATTTAACTCTTTTATAACTGTGGAAACTGAGGCATAACCAAAATAAATGATTTCTTTCCAAAGTAAATGGTTAGTTATGATACAACCTAGGATTATCTGGTTCTCATGGAACTAGAATGCTATTTCTATCGTGTGATATCATTAGGCCTATTATGCATGGCAAAAGAATTTCCGGGCTTGGTGAAAAAATTCAATGAATTTGGTCAAGAAACAAAAATATAAATATGGAAAAGGCACCAGGTAAGTATTTGTCTCCGTGTTACTTTTGGAGAACAAACAAGATAAAATGCAGTAAGGCCCCAAAATGGAATTCAAATTTGAGAAAATATGAAAAGCTATACTATAACTTCTAAGTCAGTAATATTTCTAATTCGTTATGTGTTAAATAGCTTTTCTTCGTCTATTTTTAATACATAAATCATTAGTTAGTATGATAGTTTCCAGTTTGCATTTTTTGCCAAAATGAATTTTCTTGAATTTTAAAATTCCCAACGATAAGCTCACAACTTCAAATTTCAAATTCATCACAGAATCACTCTATTGGGCAACCTCCCCAGGTCCCTTCTGCTATGGGAACTTTTCTGTCCTCTTAAGTCCTGCTTTCTCAATAAAGCAAGCAAACAAACAAAACAAAGCAAAATAAAACAAAAACCCTTCTATTTTTTAGAACCTACTTGTTACAGCTACAAAACTTCAAACTTCCATATATTCAGCTTATTGATATTCTGCAGTAGCTCTATTCTAGGCAGGTTCACACTGGATTTGGACAGGACAAAGAACAATTGAGGAGCCAGATTCCTAACAGTCTAACCTCAGCGGCTGGTGACTACAGTGAGGAAGTTCTATCTGGGTCTAGTCCATCTGGGTCTGTTTTTATATAGACTTACACACAATAGTAGCTTGCAGCCAGATTATCAGCACATGGTTATATTTAACACGTTACATTAACTTGTTTAGTCACAAGGGAGCACTATCTTTTTCCAGCTGGACCAGTGTCATAAGGGAGTGCTATCTTGCTCTGGTCAGGTCAAAAATCTTGAATGATTTCATTTTCCTCACAATGGGCTAAAGAGAATATTTTCATGGAATTTTCTTTTTTTTAGGAATTTGTTGAAGATGCTGACAGGCAGGAAAGCACATTAGTGAGTTGATTTTTATAGTAGAGGTGGCAGAGAGTGGTGGGTTATCTATGTGATATGGAGTAAATTCAGAAATTCTGTAGACTATCTCAGAAAGATCCTCCAAATTTAAAATATAAAAGAGGCCAGGTGAAGTAGCTCATGCATCTAATTTCATCAAATTACTAAGCTGAGGTGGGAGGATTGCTGAGGCCAAGAGTACAAGACTATCCAAGTCTCAAATGTCTATAAAATATTTTTTTTAAGCAAAAACATATTAAAAGTGATATCAGACTATGTATTATAAAATTTACTCAAAAATTATTATAACTTTTGCATCTTCTGATGCAATGTCACACAAGTGCTAATTGGATATACTTTCTATAGGGAAATGATGAAAGGCAGTCAATAAGCAAATAATACATTTCATACTTCAATGGTAATTGATTTTCTAAAGATCTATAATAGGATCCAAATGAACTCAGTGGGTTCAGTTTCATTTAAGTACTTTTTGAAAGTTTATTATTTCCCAGGAAGAACTCCAAGTCCTTTGGGCCACTAAGTCAAAAATAAAATCTCTACTCTTAAGAAATTTAGGTTAAGCAATGAAAATTTTATAAATATATATGTAGATATGTACATTTAATGCATTTTGTCAGAATTTTATTTATTATAAAATAAAAAAGAAAGAAATTTGTGTGCTAACTCATACATCTTTGCATTCAAGCAATTACTCATGTAGATGAGTTAATTAAGTTCTCATTAAATTTTGAAAGGGGATGGAGAGAAAAAGGAAGATGAAGGGGAGGAAAGGGAATGGGAAGCAGATAAATGGGAGGAGGGAAAAATGAGAGACAGAGAAGCTAAATATGTGATCCTTAACATTCTTGTATTTCTGCATATGAAAATGAGTGATAAAAAAATTTTTTTGTTGTGAACTATAAATGAATTGGTTAGTCTTACTGTTGCCAAGTTAAAAGAAGAATTCTTTATGCCTTGTAATTTAATTTATTTTAAAGATTAGTCACTATTGTGAACGCTCAGAATCAAAATGGAGTCACTAATGTCAAAAAAAAAAAAAAAAATCCCTGACAAATAAAATTCCCACTACTGCCAAATGTGAACAATAGGTTCACATGATTGTGAACATAACAAAAACTATTACAATAGTCTCTACAAAAACCAAAACTTTGTACAAAGACTACTGCAACCTTACACACAAAATATTTCTGAAAGAACATCTGCCCAGCAACTGACCATTCAATCTCAGACTGGTGTCACCCTTGTTATTAATCTTTGTAGATAAGGATAATTACCTCACAACAATTATGTAATCCTACTTGTCTATTTTTTGGTTTGTTTGTTTGCTTTAATCTCTGTTTTTTACCTCCCTGAATATGCACATAGCTTACTGCAGTACATGTAGTCTCATTGCAACTCTCTATTCCCAAATACATATACTTTCCTTTTAGAAAGTCTCCGTTATTTAGGTTGACACTGTTATTCACCCAAGCTGCCAAAAAGTTAGGTGGCATCAGGTAAACCTACTGGCAGAAAAACATCAAATACATACAGCTGTTTCCCTAACGGCAGTTCGTGCATATTTGAAAATTCATTTTCTCACTTCTGATATACATATGGTTACAGATTGCTTTTCATATAAATATGTGAAACACTGTGTGGCATGTGAACATTTTTCCATCTGGAAGATTGTTCATAAAAATCATTTTCTGTGATTTAATGAAACTAGAAACCCACCAGCAAAAACAGCTTTAGCTTTGTATTTCAATGTTGGTAGGTGCTGCAATCACTTGTATGTTCCATAACATGTTCCTAATTTTACAAATTATTAATTTGTGTTTCAAAGGTAATAGACCTGGTACTACAACCCTTGGCTATTATTCATGGAACCGTAAATCAAAGGAAAACATCTTTTAATAGTTTTCAAACCCTTATCTCCCACTCTTTCACAAATCCCATCTCTCATAAAAATTTACTGGTTCAGAAGAGCTAAATGTCTTGGGGAAAAAAATGATTATGTAGTTTAGTGGAAGCTGTTGCTGGCACTGCATAAAATAAAACATAGATTATATGATTCAGATGTACCAAAACAAATGATATTTTTGGAATTAAATTAGAATTTTATTGCTTCCTCTGATCATTGTGGAAACGTTCTGTAATAAAAGATTACTACCATCCATGCATGTACTGTATACTCTCTCCAGATACAGACACCAGATCACAAATTGTTCATCAGCATTTACTCAGCAAAAATAAATAAATAAACTTTCCTGGAAAATATTAATGAAAATATTATACAGAGAAAACTTGAGAAAATACATATTTTTATTTTTATAGAAGTAAACTGGTAGTCTATTTTCCAGCCAATCTGTGTCTTTGAGATAAAGAAATTAATGTGGTCCATACTCCTTCAATTTTTTCAAAAAATTTAAATTAAAAAAATTAAAGATGTGGGGTACAATTCAGGGTTAGGTATACAAATGTTCATTATGTAGGTACCCTTGTTGATGAGGTGTGTTCCCCTCCCACAGCAGTTTCCCACTGCTGAAAATCCTTTTCTTACAGTATTACTATATTTTTCTAGGACTCTGCCCTTTAGAAATATACCTCCTTGGCAAAATCAAAGAAGAGCTTGGTTTAAACCATTAATATACAATTCCCAGACTTCGTGTGGGAAAAAAAGCATGCAGTACACCTCATTAAGTCTTTTCAAACATCAATTATGTGCTGACATAATACTTTAGATACATAAGTTTAAATAAAATATACTATTAAAATTAATGTCTTATCTGTATCATCAGAGGAAAAATTTGCTCTTATAGATTTTGGTTTTTTTTCAGTGTGAAGATAAAGCTGTCATCAGATATTTAGTTCTGGAATACAAATATTGATAACCAAAACAAATGAACAAAACTGAAAAAATAAATTACTAAAAATAAAATAGGTAATTGGAGAAAACTAAAAATCCAACAAATATATGAAGAGATGATCATACTCTAGTAATTACAGACATGCTCGATAAAAATATAAGATACTACTGTATAACAGTATGTTTCTAAATTGGTGAGATTGCATCATAATGGAAAGCTTCATGTATCAAAAGCAATATAAACTGGTATAAGTGATATCATAAGAAATTTAAAAGAATGTAATGAGATATATCTATCATTCTTCAGTCACATTTATGGGACTATATCTCAGAAATTTATTTATTTGTCTAAAAATAACATATACATGGTTATGTTAGGGATTGTAGTAGAGATTTAGAGGTAAGTCTATATGTCCACTATTCTGAAAATATATAAATATATTGTAGTCATGTACTGTGGAACATTATGGGGCAGTTAGAAACAATATGGACAGAAATGAAAGACAATGTAAAATGTAAAACTTTAACATTGGAATTGAATCAATAACACATAACATTTGTGTATATTAAATGTGTACCCAGGACAATCTACATATTATACAATGATAATAAAATATTCATATACAGCGCACATCAAGCATAAGTTAAAGAAGGTGACGGTAAACAGAAGTGAAATGTTGCCTACAAAAGAGAAAATATAAAATAAATTGTGACGGGGACTTGTAAAAAACAAATATGTTAACATGTCAAAACTCAGTACAATGAAGCTGATTCAAAAGCGGTGGTGGTTCTATTAATTTTGTGTGTGTTTTATTTATGTTTTAATGTTGAGAGTTGTTGAGGGGGGTACATGTGAGGATTTGCTAAATAAGTGATTTGCGTGCAGATGAAGTTTAGGATTCTACCAGGCCCTCTCTCCCCCTGGTTGTGCACCTGGTATGGATGTGTGCCCCTTGTCCTCTCTTTCTCCTTCTCTCTCTTCATTAGCAGTGGGCAAGGTCAGTTCACACCTTTGTGCTCCCAAGCGCGATATTTAGGGATCGCTTATGATTGAGAACACTCAGTATTCAGCATAGTTCACTTAGAATTATGGTCTCCAGTCAGTGCTCTCAGTTCCAATGTTTAGGACTGGCTCATGAGTGAGAACATGCCGTATTCAGTTTTGTGTTTCTGTGGTAGTTCACTTAGAATGATGGATTCCAGCTGCATCCATGTTGCTGCAAAGGACGTGATTTTGTTCTTTGATTAGTTTTTTCATGACTTCTTAGGGACAAGAGAACTAGGTGATGCTGGAAAGAAGGGAGAATTGTTCCTCCCTTCACCATGTCATGAGTTTTGAATTAGGATAGAGAGAAACTTAGGGCAACGTCAAAGTGAATGGCAGGGCTTGCTCTGTAATGACTCATTATGTGTTAAAAAAACAACAACACCATTTTATCTCAAGATATATGTAATTTATGCCTTTCCTCCTTCCAATATAAATCTTTCATTTTGTGACATTTTCGGAATTGCAGCAGGTCACAATAGCATTGTATAATTCCAAAACATATTTGGACACAGCAGTTTTCATTTACTGAGAGACCTTTTGGTTTTCTCATTTCCACATCGTACACTGACAGATTACCTATTTGGAAATCCATTGTCGAACATTGAAAATTATGAATCAGAAGTTACAAAATAGCCATACAGAGCCTTGGTCTTGCCTCTTTAAATGTCTCCCTGTGAGAAGGGAATTGTGTTCCACAACTTGAACTTTGTTAAAGTAATTGACTTTAAACTGCATGTTAAAATGTAATCCCACTTGTAGGAATCTACCCAAAGGGAAAGATATAACTATATAAGAAAAATACCTGCACTTGTATGTTCATTGCATCACTATTTACAATAGCAAAATTATGGAACTAGCCACCTAGGTTACCTCCAATGATTGACTAGATAAAGATATTGTGTAGTATATATACATCACAGTAAAAAAAAAACAAATCAAGTCCTTTACAGCAACATGAATGGATGGATCATAATTCTAAGTGAACCAACTCAGAAACAAAAAAACAAATGCTACATGTTTCACATACGTGGGAGCTAAATGGTAACAAAGATGGAAATAACAGACACTGGGGACACTGATAAAAGTGAAGGCAAAGAGGGGTTTGGGTTAAGAAATTATCTGTTGGGTACTATGTTCACTATCTGGAAAATGTTCTATGTCATATGCAATCCCAATAATATAACAAACATGCACTTGTATCTCAATCCTAAAATTAAAAAAATAATTAAATGAACATTTGAAGCTGTTTGGAGGAAAGTTTAATCACTCACTTAGAATATTGTGAATTTGTTGAAAATGACTTTATTCTAATATTGTATGTGTATTTAACTTAACTTCTAAAAATCATTATTCAAGGTCTGACACAAAAGATATACATGTAGTAGAAAATTTGCAATTGAATAATTTTGCTTATATAGAACTAGGCTCTGTTTTTTGTTTAAATACAATATAACTATTTGTTGTATGAGTTTACTTTTTTTGATAATTTTGAAAAAACATGCATTAATACTATATTTAGATCTGCTACAACATTTTCAGCTTTTATATACATTCTATATTTTATTTCAATCAGCAACTGTGTATGCACTGGGTTCAATTTCACCTAACAAGGCTTTGCTTTCATTTTAAATGTGTTCAGGTAAAAATTCATTAAAATAATCAAAAAAAGCAATCACTACCACATAGAGACAGGTTGCTTATATAGAAATGGCTTATGATTAAATACACACTGTAATAATAGAATTATTATCAAGGTGCTATTCAATGGTTAACAAGAATTAAAATAATCATATATTTAATATCAAAAGCAAAATATGAACTAAATTTTAATAAAAATATAGCTACACAGAATATTAAGAATATCTGTTTCCAAATAAAACACTCCAAGTCATTTTACTTTTCCCTAACATAATAGATAAATTCTAAATAAACAGATTTAGAATTTTCTATTTCTCTAAGAACTTTTGCTTACTCCTTTGAAAAAGAAAATGACTAGAATACACAATGCTATTCATGAAATTGGAGAAACACATTGAATGGAAGATTATAAGATTTGAGTGTTATTCATGTTATATAGATAAGGAATTTAATTGCATTAAGGTTTATTTTACATTCTATTCACAGAGAAATAAGGCAAAAGTGATACTTTGTGTTTATAAAAACACAACATTAATAAATAATTCAAGTAACACATTTACCAGATAATATATTCCAATAAATGAATCTGAAGTGTGTGGCATTTTACTGCAAAAGCTGCTGCATGTTGTTTTGATCAGGTCTATTGTTAGTGAATCAGTGGTTAAGAAACCATACCAGTTACACTCTTTGGTTAAATCTAATGCCTAGAGCCTTGCCCTATGCTCCATCATCTTCACATTCATTCTACTGTAGAGTTGTTACAATCAATTTGCTTTGTGTGTCCTTTGCCACTTTCTCCCCCATTAAAAGACATGCAATTTTGGAGTCACCTGAGACTTAGGTCACAGCCCTTTGTGTTCCCGGTCATTCCACAGGTAGTACAGTGTGATACTGCAATTAAGTTTCAAGTGCTTGATGCTTATTAAGTGTAATATAATACATGTCTGTAAAATATTTAAGTAGGCAATCTTGTCTTTTAACCCTATTTTTAAAGAGAATACTATAGAAGAAGAATAGTGACTTCATTCCAGTGCTTATCCCATTCTTGCATTTCTTATCATCTCTTAATATTTCTTTGATACCTCACACTACTCTCCAATGTGCTGTTTTCAGAACAAAAGTATTGGTTTGTTTTTTCCATTCCCAATTGCACCTCGTTTTTCTTTCTTTCTTTTTTTCTTTACAGGCTCTGGAATATTAGACTTACCTAATCAAAAGACTGAAGTGTCCATTCAACCTCATTTTAAGCATAGCTTTTGGTTCAATTTCATTTTAAGCAAAGAGTTTACCTGCACATATTAACAAACACACGCAAACATGTATCTATATAGAAAGAACCTTTAAATGAACTATAATCTCACTAATACAAGAATTGTATCTGGCTGGGTGTAGTAACTCATGCCTGCAACCCCAGCACTTTGGGGGTCCAAGGCAGGAGGTTTGCTTGAGCACAGCAATTCAAGACAAACTGGAACAACATAGCAAGACCCTCACTCTACAAAAGATTTTTAAAAATTAAAAAAAAGGTAAAAAGGAATTGCACTTGATTAATTTAGGTTTTGTCCTCCACCTCTTACGCTGTATATGACATACACTTATAAATCATTATATACTTGAGAATTAGGAACTGAGAAACTTAAGCTCCTTGAGACTAAAGTTTCTCTTTTTGACTAATCCTAAAAAGAACTTGTTCCACACTTTATTTTTTTAAGAATTCATAACATCCTAATTGGTTCTGTATTAACTTTATGAACGATTTTATCTGTATTTGAAAGTTCTAAATACAGAACATAACACATAGTAAGTATTAAATACCACTGTTTTAAAATAATGAATAAATGACAATAGTAAATACATTCATATAACAAGGAAATGTTTTGAAGGTCACTTCATTATTTGTCTATATGTTAAGAATGCCACTTATTTATATATTAAAAGGCTGAGGCAGAAGGACCGCCGGAGCCCAGCAGGTCGAGGCTGCGGTGGCAGGGAGCAGCCACTGCACTCCAGTCTGGGCGACAGAGTGAGACTCCAACTCCAAAAAAAAAAAAAAAAAAGACACTTTTCCTAGTAAATGCTTATGTGAAAGAACTCCTGACAATTCCTTACAATGTATATATGTATAAATGATCTATATGATTAAAGCATTATAATTTAAATTATGTAAATACTGTCATTAAAATTGTAATTATGTATATTTTTGGAATGCATTTCTGTCACTAACACTGAGCATTTATTTAATATATTATTAATTTTGAAGAATATTTCTCCCCTACCTATTCTGCATCTGAACCTGCCTATTCAACAGCACAAACTTGCTTGAGAATAGGAGGATTTTTTTTAAACTATAGAAATAAAAATGCTTGCCTGCATTTCACTGACACCAAACTCAGAAGCTAAGCATAACAGTATTTTCTTTAAGCTCTGAATACTTGTGAAAGTTGGTTAAATATAAAGAATATAAAGAATCTCTTGCATATTTTGTTTTTTCCCATTTTATTGTATTATTCTCCTACACTACCATTTCATCTTATTATTCTTCTACATTTGCTTCAGACAAAAAAGAGGGTTACCCTTAGTCCACAATACCATTTGGATTCTGGTTGTTCAAATTGTACAATATTTCATTTCTTTTTCAACACTTCATAAGATGGGTGGAAAAGAGTACGGAAACAGTGAGTATATGCTGGTGAATGATGTTCAAAGAACACCTACACAATAGACAACTCAGTTGTAAATGTATATGTCCAAATATTTGTATATATTTAAATGTTTATATAATAAAAATTTTAATAAAAAATAATGTGATTATCCAATTCACTGTAATTGCCAATTTATATAAAAATGGTTAACTTTATAAAAGAGACAGCATTTTATTTAATGAAATAATAATCATGCTTTTAAAAAGTCTTTGACATTTATTGAGTGACTTTCAGTTTGTGTTCTGACTTATCGTAGGTAATGTTTAACTGGGGTAATATATATGAAAGGGTACCCCTGAGAATTCAGAATTATATTTTGGTGGACAGGCCTTGTACTACAGGCTTCCCCTGCAAGGTAAGTGTCTAGGAACACATCGGCATCAGTATACCAGGTAACTTTGTTGTAAGAGGCTTCATTCAGCTTCAGTTAATTTTTTGGGGAGATTCTTTCAACATGTTTGCCCATTTCATGATGGGTAATTTACACAACCTGCTCACACCATGCTGATCATTCAGCATGAGCCCCATGCTTCACCCTCCCTATTCATCTGATCTTTCCCCAGCAACTTTTTTGTTTGTTTGTTTGTTTCCTTAGATGAAAACAATCCTCAAGGGGAAACATTTTGCTGATGTGGAAGAGATGAAAGAAAAAAACAGCAGAAGCACTAAAATGCATCAAAATCAATGCATTCAAAAATTGTTTAGAGCAGTGGAATAAAAGCATCTCGATAGGTGTAGTGCTTCAAACCAAAAGTATTTTGAAGGTCAGTGAAGTTTTAACATACAAGAATAACTGCACAATTTTTAATAAATTCCATTTTGGGGATCCATATATATTTACTTATATAATATGCTATTTGTCTACTTGTCCTAATAAATTTAATTTTTATTTAAATATTAAAAATTTGTATGTTTTGCTTTGTTCGCATATCACATAATTTGATCGTCACCATACTCTTAGATGCACAGGAGTGCGTCTACAGGAGAGCATTTATTATTCCTGCCACTTTAAAGATCATGTTGCTCAAAATATTTAAAAATAACATGAGAAACACGCTTTAGTTCTATTTGAGGACTGATTATTGTTTAATTGACCCACAGAGAATTGCCTGTGATTCAGTGATTTATTACAGCTCTCTTTGGAGTTGGATGATGTTCAATAGCATGAACCTTCTTGGATATGACTTTGTTCTATGGGGTTGCAAAAGATTATCGAACTTTTTCTATATTCTGTTACTGGTTACATATTGTGCAAACTACTGGTTTCTAATTATTTTATAAAGCATTATCTTGAAATTATGATAATTTGTAGACTATGCATGTAGAATCCAAAATATTTTTTGTAGTAGTTATACAGGGCACACAAAGGATAGAGCAAGACTTTTCATTTCACTCCATGACCAAACTGGAAAATAAGCACATCAAGGACACCACTTAAACCTTTTTTCCAGGAAGATGTTCTTCTTCTTTCCTGGAACTGGTACTCTCAGTAGTCTACCTTTCAGTAATGGCATTGTTTTCTCACTTTCTTTTGGTCAAGCTAAATAGAATTATTTAGCTAGGAGGAAAAGTACTATCCCAGTTTTCCCTGCTGTTTTCTGCCAAGAAAAAATTAATTTGCCTTAGGTGCAAATTTCCTTGATCCAATGCCTCTGGCTCCTCAACAGGATTGAGACACCTGGACTAAAATTGCTTACATTGTAATGTAATATAGAAAAGACATAGAATTTATAAGGTCCAGACTACTTTTCCAGGCCCTATAATTATATATGGTGGCAATCCCTGTGTAACAATAGAATACTTATTTGTAAGAATTTCTCTTTGAAGACCTTTTCCTCTAATATTTTATAAGTACTAGTTAAAAGAAACACACCATATTTAAAAATGTGTATCTTTGTGAAAAGGTACCATCATGTCATCTAGTTTCCTATATTTACAGTATACTATATAATCCAGACCCCAACACTCATAAATACAATCAAATAAATCAATTTTTGATTTTGTTATTTAACTGTTCTTTATCCACTAGAGTCTTTTCCACTTTTTTTTTTAACCCCATTTAAATTTGTGGTAGCAAACATGCATTTAATTCGTGTTTTTTCTTTCTTCCTTTTACTTGAATGACAAAAATCACACCATGATTAAATCCACCTCTCCAGCTGCTTCTTATCTGCACCTATGAAGCTTAAATGAATAGAGAAAAATACAAAACCAGATTGACTGGTTTCAGTTTAGATTTACGACATGAATTCCAAGTGGAGCCTTAATGCAGTTCAGCAACCATACTATCGTTTCTTAGTACTTTAACGCTTTCCGTCAATTATTAGCTCTCTCTTCTCTCCAAACCTCCACACCTCCCATTTCTAACATGCAGCTGTTAGCCGATGTACTTGTTGCCTCCACCATTGGAGGCAATAAGAGACAAGCTTATAGACTCCCATCACTAAATCTTCCACATATGGAGTCTGCCTTTATGCCCTCTGTCTCTTGATCAATGGAGAGCAGGGTGCTAAGCTGGGTGTCAGTATTCTCCAAGTTCTCCATCAATTGAAATTCTAGGAATTGGCTCATCTGAATTCTGTAGAGCTAGCCAGTAGCAGGCTAGAGGTCAGGGAAGAGTTGATGCTGCAGTCTTGAGCCTGAATGTGGGTCTGGAGGCAGAATTATTTTCTCTGATGGAGACCTCAGTGTTTTTTCTTCTAAAGCCTTCAACTGATTGGAAGAGGTACACCCACATTATGAAGAGTAATCTGCTTTAATTAAAATCTATTGATTTAAATATTAGTAATGTCTTAAAAAATACCATCATGGCAGCACCTAGATTGGGGAATATAAACTAACCAAATTGATACATAAGATTAACCATCAACTCAAGTCATTGTCATCAGAATAAAAATAAACTGAAATTTATTTCATTAAAAAATAGAATTTAGTTTGAACTAATCTTATTTCTCTTAGCAATTACCAATTCACACCTCTTCTTCCCTTTGCTATAAAGCTTCTTCCCTTTGCAATATACACATAGTTCCCAAATTATTTCCACGTACTCTGTCATGAAGCTACACTGATGATGCATTAATCTAAATCCTAGTGAAAGTGCCCTTGGTGTAATCAGTGACTCATCAGAGGCATTTAATAATCTTTATTTCCTTCTTGATATATTTTTCTCATATTGCCTCCAGGATATACTTTTCTTGCTTGTTTTCCTAATTCTTGTGTTCTTTCTTTTTCTTCTTTTACCTCTGACACTGTAATGTAGATTTCCAAGACCCAATTCTCAAACCTCTTCTCTACTTCTATATTAAAGTAGTTATTTCATTCAGTCTCTAATTTATGTGCCAATGTATCCCAAATATAATCCCTAATCCATGTCCCTCTATTGAAATCCAGACTTACTACTCTAAATGCCAACTCAACTTCTCAACTAGACTTTTCAAATTCTACATGTCTAATATTGAACTCTTCATATCTCCCCCCAAATTTACTTTACCCATGACTTTCTCCAACTCAGGTGATGACAATTTTAGCATTTTATGTCTCGAGACACAAACGGCATGTGATGACACCGGTATAGTTTTTCTTTACATTAGATGTTCAGAATCATTTTTGACTCTGCCTTTAAACTGTAAACAGAATCTAGATGCTTTTCATTTTCTTACTAATATCTCACTGATTATCCTTCTGAGTCATGCAACATCATTAATAATATAGATCTATGCAATGGCCTTCTCATTGTCTCAGTGCTCTACCATTGTCTCTATTCTATTTGTAATAGAGAAGCCAGAGTGATTTTTTAAAGGTATGTGAAATCCTCCACTTCTCTGCTCAAAACCCTGCTATAGGTTCCCATTTAAATAAAAGTAAACACACAGTATCCTTTATTTGGCACAAGTTCTTCTATGTGGTTTGTACTGTTTTCTTTCTAACTTTATCTTTTGCTCTCCCCATAAATCACAACCTTTATATTACAGGGGAAATGGCAGGAGGGATATTTCTAGATGCTCCTGGAATATGCAAGTCATACTTTTACTTTAAAACATTTTACTAGTAGACTGTCTGTCTTGAAACTGTCTCTCTACATATTAGAGGGGATCCCCCCTCATTGGGATCTATTTATAAAAAGTGTGCATTTATTCTTACATGTTTAAACTTCAGTCACCTTCAAAGTAGTCTCCATTTAATGCAGTGCATTTATTGAGATGCTTTGTCCACCAGTCAAAACAGTTTTGAACTCATCAATGGATGCTGATGGGTTCCTAGAACACCTAGTGGGGAAGGACTGTACTTGAAGGGGCCTACTCTCCAAAAAAAATAATAATTTTACTTTGAGGGGAGTTTCTCCTTGTATCTTCATAACAAATACTTTTCATTTCTAATTTCCAGCTCAAATGTGCTCTCCTTGATAAAGCCTACCACAATTTTTATTTTAAAATTTTATTCCATACCTCCAATTCTTCACATAAAATAACCTTGTTATGGCTTCTTTTTGTCTGAAGATCTTTCTTAGGAGATTAAAAAACTAGGATCAATAGAACATCTATTTCTGTCCTGATGGGCCCCCAAGGGATTTGGTTTTTTTGTGTGTGGATATTTACAGTGTGCCTTTTACAGAATACGTATTTATCCTGGTGTATGGGCTAATGCTTATGTGTCCTGTCTGACCAGTTGTCCCTCTCACAGACAACGTGTTCATACTGGATTTTGTGGTTCTTGTCTGAGCTGTGTTCAATTTATTTCCACCAAAATAGCTACTTTCTAGGAGAGTTCTGACCAAAAAATGAATACAGGATTGAGTATGTCACATGTAATAACAGAGGCAATTTATTACTTACAGGTTCAGGTAGAAAAGGGCAGTAGGCCTCTTAGGACCAACAGGAAGATGGGAGCCGTTTAAGTTACACAAATTCAAGCAACAGGTGGTGAGCAAGAGAAAAAGAGAGAGAGAGAGAGAGAGAGAGAGACACCTATGGACAGAAGTCTATATGGGGGTCCAGTGCTCTTATTCAAGCTGGTTTTCCAAAGGGAGTTCTAATCAGTGTGTTTAGATCAAGCAGGCATAGTCCCATCGAGTCACACTGTGACTGAGGTGGCCACTGCAGCATATCTATAAAGTTGATTAGGGATAGAGGAGTGAGTGGAGTAAGTCAAGTCAGATATATCTAGCTGTCCTATAGAAAGGTGGTCACTGAAAGGTAGTTGTATAAGACAGACTATACTGACCACAAACAGAACCTGAGAGGTGGCAGAAAAGAAAAAAACTGTGTCAAGGCTCACTAACCCTTGCTTCTGGTATGAGAAAGTTAAATCTATGTTCAAAATTGATGCTGAGGCATCATCAAACAATAATAATTTACTACCACAATTATCATCATCCAGAATACTAAATTTTACACTTTTTAATGTATCAATTAATGTATCAATAATGTATTTTTCCCATTGACATATTACAGGATCCATAAGTATCAAGAGAATATTGTTTTTCTTTTCATTTCTTTCCTTTTTAAAAATGTTTTGCTCACTGAAGTACTTCAAGCACTTGGTTCAGGTCTTTTATAGATTAGGTAATCAACAAATATTTGCTGAATTAAATAAAGTCATGTAGTTTATTGTCTCTTTCTATAAGAGTATTTAGAACAAAACTTTCCATTTTCATTAATTAAGAAAGAACGTAGTATTTCTTGAGAGGTAGAAAACCAATAAAAAATTATAGCTGGATTTGGCTTTGAAGTTTCACTGTCTTGTATTCATTCATTCTTCTTATTGTGACTTTTAAGCCATTCTATCTCATTTATCAACATTGCTATCTTAAAATCAGATTGCTTTCATTTGATCAAAATGAAAATGCTTAAGTTCTAATCAAAACAACTATTAACAGAAATACCCTTTCCCCCACACATTTTGGAGGTTTTAGAAACGTTGACTGATTCTATTGCAGGTAATCAGGCTTAATCGGATATAAAATACACACCTACTTTTTATTCTTTATCTGTCCACTGCTTCTCCTCTGTTTCTTGCTGTTTTTCCTGTTCTCTTTTCAACCCTAAATAATGAATATATATCCTTCTCTAGTAGGTAATTCTTGTTCTGACTCAATCATTATTGGAAATTTCTCTGATTACAAAAAAAGTTTAGAAAACTGTTTTGGTAATAAAAAGCACTAGTTCAGCCAGGCATGGAGGTTCACACCTAAAGTCCCAGCACTTTGGGAGGTCAAGGTGAGAGGATTGCTTCAGCCCATGGGTTTCAGACCAACCCGGGCAACTTGGTGAGACCTCATTTCTACAATAAACCAAAAATTTAGCAGGGTGTGGTGGCACGTGACTATAGTTCCAGCTACTTGGAAGGCTGAGGTGGAAGAATTGCCTGAGTCCAGCAGGTTGAGACTGCGGTGGTTGGAAGCATTCTACTGCCCTCCAGCCTGGATGACAGAGTGAGATTCCAACTCAAAAAAAAAAGAAAAGAAAAAAAGCACTACTTCAAATTCTATGTCTGACAAAACTTAACTCTAGGGAATGCTAACTGATTTTGCTGCATTTGGTTTTCTTATGTTTCAATTTGAAAACAAGAATATTTTAGAGATATCTAGAAATTAATTATCAACCATCTGTTGAGTTATTAGTGACTAGTCAGAAGTTTATATTGATTCTAAACACTCATTTCATTTTTTGAAAAATAAATTATCCATGTATTGCTCTACATTTCCTGTCATTCGTTTAATTTTTCCATAGTAGAAATATAAACCTTATTTTAAGATCTTGTGAAAGTTATTAGAATCAAAATGAAGTCACTAATGTTAAGCAACCAAGCACAGAAACAAAAACCTGACAAATAGAACTGAGGAAGGCCAAGAAGAGAACTTTTTCATGCTTGTGTGCCTGATAACAACTATCACAACATTGTACATAAAACTGCAGTCTTACACCATGCACAAAATACTTCTGCAAGTACCTATCCAGCCACAGACTGATGCTACCCTTGTTATTGATCTTTGTAGGCAAGAATAATCATTTCAAAAACAATTAGATAATCCTTTTTATTTTATTTTATTTTTCAAAAGACATTATCTTTCTTTACTCCCCTGAATAGGCACATAGTTTACTATGCTATGAAAATTTTTCTTGTAATGTTCTATTTTCTATTAGAAAGACTCTGTTTATTATTTGGGTTAAAAATATTTGTATGATTATTTTCTTATCCCAGATTTCACATTTCTTCAAATTAATTTTACTCAATACTACGAACTTAGAAATATTGAGCTTTCCTATATGACCTTGAAAGTTTAAAATGTTTCTTCAGTTTTTCTCTATCATGTTTTTTTTTCATGAAGAAAGTGCTTTGTGAAAATGGGCAGCATTTTCTCTGAGACACTAAATTCGCTTTTGAAGGAGTTTGATAGCATCCTTTATTTTGAATTTGTTGAGAGTTCATCAGAGACACAGCATCTGATGGGGAATTATTTCACTGCCAAGATCAGAGTACACACTCAGCTTCAATTGCTACATTTCATCTTTCAATTTAAAGAAGGCTAAATATCATCTAAAAATACTCATGCACTTGGAAGGACTTTTGAACTCCTAAGCTTTATCACATATGCATGGCATCTAGCTTGTTACAGAATTCCTTTCCAACTTGCCTGTGTGCTGTCCAGCAAGAAGGAGCACTACAAATATATTGGCACCTGCTTTCTAGTTGCTGCAAGCAGGGAATTAACATCTGCAAAGAGGAGATTACACTCATGCATCATATTGAGATTTTTCACACACTTCTGCTACTCCTTCAAAAGTACCTCCCTTGTGACATATTTCATGACGGAGCTAACAAATTTGCAGGCAGCAGACAACCTTGAAAAGTAATTAATGATAATATCTTCTCTTCAACCACTATGCTTAGCTTTTTTTTTTCTTTTAAGCTTTTTACTTGGGAGCTCATGTATTATTTTTAGAAATTAGAAATTTCCATGCATAGTATCCCCTAAACCACCTAATTTTTTATTTTAAAGATGTGGGATACAATTCAGGTTTGGGTATACAAATGTTCATTATGCAGGTACCTTGTTGATGAGACATGTCCCTTCTACCCCGGCAGTTTCCCACTACTGGCAATCCTGCCTTCCCCCACCCCCAGCAGTTTCCGCTACTGCCAATCTTTTTCTTATAGTATATAATTGCTCAAGATACACTTATGAGTGAGAACATGTCATACTCAGTTATTTGTTTCTGTAATAGATCACTCAGTATTATAGACTCTAAGTCCATCCAAGTTGCTGAGAAGTTCATAGTTTTGTCCTTCTTTATGGCTGCATAATATTCCATCTTGTATATGCACCACTTTTAAAAATCTAGTCTTCTTTCGATGGGTAGCATTGCTGGCTCCATGTTTATACTATTGTGAATAATGCTGCAATAAACATACATGTGCAAGTATCTTTTTCATAGATGATTTTAGTTCTCAGTATATTTCCAGTGGGGGGGTTGTGGGGTCATATGAAAGGTTGATTTTTAGATCTTTTAGAAATTGGCAAACTGTTTTCCACAGAGGTTGTATTAGTTTACACTCCCACCAACAGTGTAGAAGTGTTCCCTTTTCCCCGCTTCCTCCCCAGCATGTGTTGTTTTTTTGAGTTATTGCAAACCAACTAATTATTTATTATTAATTTCAAAACATCTCTGGTCAATAAGGGTATATTGTTTTGTCCAATCAGAAAGTGTTTATATATATATATTAAGAAACAAATTAGGACAGTATCTTCTTAAAGTATAAATGGTATTTGCATTTAGCTTTTCTTTTAATGACATGTGGTTTCCTGTATCTTGTAATAATTTTAAAACTGCTTGGTGATTATTCACCTGTTTATTTGGGAGCATGCTTAATTTTAGTTGTGTGTGTGTATAAGAATATGTGTATGTATGTGTGTAAAAATAAGTTAGTATTAGTATAAATTGGTATTTGTCTTATTACTTAGATGACTCTGTATTATACAGAAACTGAGTGTCTTGGAAGCATATGTAATCTTGGTGAAAAATAAACTTTTGTTCTACACAGTATATCAGAAATTATTGCATTCACTAATTTTAACAGGTAAAATGCCTTTTGTTAGGAGTCAAAAGTTCAGACTCTTAGATGATCGTAAGTGGGTCAGTGAACTAGTTATATCTCTAAAATTTATTTTATCTCAAATAGGTTTTGTCCAATATAAACATGTTAAGTTCATTTTAAGTATCAAATACAAAATGGGTTGTAAATACTTTCTTACATTATTATTAGATAGCTACTTTCACTCAGTGCTTATTAAGTACCATGCTAAGCACTTTATATATTTTATATCATGCAACTTTTACATCAACCTTGGAAGGTGAGTCTTATGGACATTTCTTTATTACAATGGAAAAAATTGAAGTTCAGAGAGGTTAAATAAATTGCCTAAAGTCATAAAGAACTAGAGCCTCGATTCAATGTCAGAAAATTTACTAAAATTCCAGCACCTATTCTAATTGTCATATTTCTTTAAGTCTTTTTATCTTCAAGTAATAATAATAACCATAAAAATGCAACTAAAGTAATTTCCCACATAGACAAAAATGTTGCAAATTCTTAATCTTCTTTTCTTTTCTTAGTGGAATCTTTTTAAGTCCTTTATTATCCTAGTGTGTGGATTTACTGGGGATTTTTAACTTGTTCTGTTCATTGTGTCTTTGTTTTTGTTAATCAATATAATTAAAACATACTATACTATAAATTAAAGGAAAAACCAATACAGATAGCAAAATTATTTATTTTTAGATTTATTTTATGTGAAGACTAATTGTAGGTTTATTATTATACAAAATAGTAATTTAATATGTCTTCAAATCTATTAACATTCACATTAAATTAATTTTTATAACACATATTATCAATCTCTATTAAACAAAGAAGAACCCCAAGACTATGAAAATAAATAACTGATAATATTTCTGCATTATTTGCAGAAAAATAAATTTGGAAAAATAAACTTTAAAAATAAGTTTGATTCTGGGAATTAAATTTATATTTCTGTCTCCTGATGTAGATTCCAACAATAATCAATTAAACTATTCAGATTCAGTATGTTTTACCTCTTAATCTAACCATCCACTAAAATTGTCACATAAATACAATGCTAATTTCTTTTTATCACAATTACTTTGCACTCAATTCTTTTTTTTTTTTAAACATTAGGAAACATAGTTTTTTTAGAGAATAAATTAGAGAGCAAGAAGGAAGAGCTTCACCTCCCCAAAGTAGGGGTGGGAGCCAAAGCCAGGAAACATGACCAGGACATAGCTCAAAGAGCACATGGCCACACTATAGCTTAGCAAGGCATGGCCTGCACTTAATTCTTATGTCTTCTACTTTCTTATGGAAAAGCACAAAATATTATTCATCAGGTGAAGCTAACTGAACAATTGGTTCAAAAGTTATATTACTCTACTCAGAGTGTCGCATAAACTGTGTGGATTAAACAACAGAAATGTATTTCCCTAGAGTTCTAGAAGTTGGAGGTCCAAGATCAAGGTGCCAACAAGGTTGATCTGATGAGGCCCCTCTCCTTAGCTCCTCAGCTTACATCTTCTCCCTGTGATGACATGGTTTTTCATCTGTGCTCTGACAAGGATGGGGAGAGAGAGAGAAAGAGAGAGAGAGAGAATGAAAGTCTCCAAATATTGTCACATTGAGGACTAGGGTTTCAACATAGAAATTTTTGAAGGACATGATTCAGCCCATAACACAGGAAATACATCAAGATAAACAATTTAAATGGAATTAATGTGTAATTCTTTTTTATTCAGAAAATGAAAGTAATCGAACTTACCCATAATAGACACAATTTCCATATGTGCTTGACATTTTGAACCACAAAAAAATTAAGTCCAGTTTACAGACCTCATAAATAAAAAAAAAATATTGTAGCTCAAGGAGTCATCTGAAAGTTGTATAGTATGACCACAGAGTCTACAAGTACATGAAAATAATGACATCACTTTTGGGGGCAAATGCCTAGTCTTATATTTTATATTTCTTTTCTTTCTTTTTTTTTTTTGGAGTCTCACTCCATTACCCAGACTGGGCTGGACTCCAGCGATCTTTCCGCCTCAGCCTTCCAGGTAGCTGGAACTACAGGCGCGCGCTACCACACCCAGCTAATTTTTTGATTTATTGTAAAGATGAGGTCTCACCAAGTTGCCCAGGCGGGTCTCGAACCTGTGGGCTCAGGCAATCCACTCACCTCACCCTCCCAAGGCATGGGATTACAGGATGAGCCACCGGGCCTGGCTATATTTTATATTTCTTTCAAAGTCAGAGCAGACTCTCATCTTTGGACTTGACTTAATATTAAAAATTTAAAGATACATTTCAAGGCAGAATTTTTATCATGCAATGTTGTGCCAAGAGATGTACTAATCTTTATGTCTCTCTTCAACATACAAAATAAGAGTTACACATTTTCAGACGTTATCAACATTCACTTAGACCCTTAACATATTGCCCCATCCCTCACACACATGTTTTCAGGAATGAACTTGGGGAAGGTCACAGATTATTTTGGATATGCTTTGATGATCTCTTTAATTAAATGGGGAGTAGACTTCTGATCCTTACTAGAACATTGAATATAGCATAGACTATTTGTGTTTGTTAAAACCACTGATACACCAAAATGGCTTCACTAGTAGAAATTTATTTTTAATTTGGCGGCAATATTATATTGCAAGTCATCACAATTTCAAAAGTCGTTCTTTACAGAAAACTTAAAACAATGTTTTCTTTTTTTTCCCCAACAGACCAAATTTTTATGCTGAAAAGCCATACACAGATCACAATGTAATTTCCAAGAGTCAAAATTTTGAAATGTCATTTATTTCCTAAGGAAAAAATAATGGTTTATCAGGCCTTAGAGGGTATCAGGTCTGCTGTAATACTGAGGTCTTTTCAGCTGTACTGTTATGACTAAAGTGCAAGAAGGTAGATTGCCATTGCACAGAGAATTTAATTAAGAGCCCTTTATTTATGCTGGCTACCAAGAGCGAACTATTGTCCTAAAGGGCTCTCAGTCCCAAGTGAAGCAGGTGGTGGACTTAAAAAGGCAAAAACTGCAAGGATACATAGCAACTTAGCAACCATAGCAACCATAAACTAGCAACTTAGCAACCAAAATGGGAACTTTTGATTGTTAGGGAGTTTTGATTTACTTTGTCCCAGGCACAGCTGGTGATTGCAACAATTAGGGCAGTTACATGGAGACAAGGTGGAAGGACTACTATACAAAGGAGTTACCTTGGTTAGGTTACTAACAAAACATAGGCTTATAATATGAGAAAGTAACAATGGAGTTTTGCAAGGCGTAACATTTGAGTTCAGTTAACAAAGCATAAAATTACATGGAACTTGTGACTAGGGAGTTTCCAAAAGGTCAGAAGAAACAGTTAATAGGAAACAGGACTGTTGGTCTGTGCGTACAAGGAACTTATTTTAGTCACGTGTGTGTGTGGGGGGGGGTTACATCTGGGTAGCAAGCAGCTAAGATGGAGGACTTTTAACAAAAATGCAGTTACTTATATTAAGCAAGCTATTACAGGCTATTACAAGTTTTGCAGACATTTCAGTACAAAATGGGACCTCCAAGACTATACCAATCGTTAACTTCTTGATTATCAGCAATCTATAAAATATATACGGCATGCTATATGAGGCTCTAGGCTATGAGGACTCAGAGAGAAACAAGATTTACTGCCTTCAAGATTCCTGCATTCTAGTATGAGACACAGATGATAAGAAAAGATCCAGTTCCATAATGAAAGCATGAAAAGGCAAAGTGTCAATCAAGTAAGGAAGATGGCTATGATTTCTATGGAGAAAATGATGTGAAAATCAACAGAAATGTATCTTACAGAATAAACCAGCATATACATGCAGATGCATGATAAGAGTGCATGCCCAGTTTTGTATAACAATTTATATAAACTTGCATATAACTGCAAATAGCTCACTATGGCTAGAACAACAAAGAGAATAGGTGAGAAAAGGGGTAGTGAATGCCACAATAAGGTGCCCTCAGTACTAGGAATCAATTAAAGAACTATCAACTGGGGAGCATTATCACATTATGCTACTTTGGCAAGGATAGGTATGATAGTAGTCAGGAGGTGTTGAGAAATAAATACTCTAAATATAGTAGATATTAATACATTATACCAGGGGTTCCCAATCCCTGGAAGTTTGGCACCTGGAGAATTTTGCAATAGTTTAAGTGTCAGAAAATTAGTATCTACATTAATGTAATTATATTCGTAACAAGAAACAGAGGATAGAGTCAAATTACAGCTCAAAAGTTTAACAAGTAGGTCATGGTAAGAAGACAGGGGAAAGGGAGAGTCAATGCCAAGGTCTGAATTTCTAACATTGACTTTACTTAAAATATGTACATGGGTTGGATCTAGTGTCAGTGGGTCGGTTGGAGGTGGTTGTTTTATATGTACATGTTGGGAGTCAAGGGATGGTTGTTTGTTGTCAGGCATTGAAAATGGTGCACACTGAGCCTTCTAACGCAGTGGTCTCCAACATTTTTTGGCATCAGGAACCAGTTTCATGGAAGAGAGTTTTTCCACAGATGGGGGGAGAGGGCTGGGATATGCAGTCAAGCTTCCCTGTTAATGTTAATCTGTGAGGAGCTCTGAAAATGAGCCACTAAATATAACCTTAGCTTGTAAAAAAAAAATAATAATAATGTTAATCAGTGCTAGCATCATCACCTCAGCACCACCTCATATCATCAGGCACGGGATTCTCATAAGGAGCCCACAACCTGGGTCCCTTGCATGCACAGTTCACAGTAGGATTTGTGCTTCTATGAAATCTAATGCCCCAGCTGATCTGACAGAAGAGAGAGCTCAGGTCATAATGCGACAATGGGGAGTGGCTGTAAATTCAGATAAAGATTCATTTGCTTGCCCATTGCTCATCTCCTGCTGTGAGGTCCAGTTCCTAACAGGCCATGCACTGGTACTGGTCTGGTCTCCAGGGGTTGGGTACCCATGGTCTAATATGTTAGTATCCACTATATTTAGAGGAAGAATTCACATTAGTAGTGCATGTGCATATGAATATGTACTTTAGATGTTAGGAACTTTAGATGTTAGGCAACATTTAAATAGATAAGTGTGCATGAGAGTGAATATTATATGACATGAAAACTGATAAACGAAAGCCAGGTGAAGCAAAATTTTAGAGACAGAAAAATAGTTGTATAACACAACACTCATTCCCAAATGACTTTTCTCTTGCCAACTTCACTCCACCGATTAAAGAAGCGAAATACTCGCTTCCCCAGTCTCTACTGCTTTTAGAAATGACCTTTGAAACAATAATTACCAAAGAAAACAAGAGTAGAACTCTGCTGGCAAGCTTCAAGGAAAACTTTCACTTTTCTGAGACAAGGAAGTGACTTTTCTGGTACCATCTCTATTGTCCTTCTTCCTTTAGTGAATATGATTAGTAAGACTGAAGTTTCAGAACAGATCTTATGGAAAAGTTCAGAGAAATCAGGCAATATTGCCTGCTTAGCTTTGTATCACTAATCAAAGAGTAAGAGCCACATGCCTCCAGATATTTTATCCTGAAACAAGATAACACTTGCTGTAAGCAACTAAGTAAAATTCTCACTTCTTGAAGATAGACACATGCTGTCTATTACAAAGATGTAGTGGCTAAGTCAAGGAAAAACTCCAGGGGAGAGACAGTCAAATAGTAATATATATTGCCAACTTTACATTAAGGAGATGTTTTTTAAGACAAAAATATGTCTAATATGGTAACATAAATCAAGAACAAAACATGATTAATTGTAAACATTTGAGTTGCATTTTACATTCTAGAAAATATCCACAATAGGACTAAATTTATGATAGATACCTCCTCTTGTTAACTAATGCTTTCCAACTGCTTTAAAAATTAGAATTAATTATATCTTGCACAGATCTATTAAAATTAAATCAAGGCATTCAATGAACAAATTATTTGTAAAATTAAAAGTTGTTTGCTCTATTTTTCTTCCAAATTTTTGCTAGCTCCTTTAAATTATTAAAGTAACACATGTTCAATAGAAAGTAAATATAGATATTGTAAATAAGTACAAATAAAATTGCAAAAATATTTGGCATTTCCATTGCCAAAAGAAAACCGTTCACATATTGGTACTTCAGCTTCCAGATTTGTTTCTTTGGTTTACTTACTAATTACAACAAACAGACAGTGAGAGAGACACGATATGTAGAAATAAGTGGATTATATGAAATAATAATATCTTATTGAGAAAATTTTGTCTACATGACTCAGGGAGGGCTATATCAGCTATGCAGTGACTTTCATTCATTCATTGCTTCTTCTTGTAAATATCTTATTTCTCATATTTCAGAAATGAGTTCTCATTTGTTGTTTTATAAAGGAGGGTGCATATATCAAAGCATATTTACTGTAAATTAGACCAAATAAATAAACAAAACATAGTTTGACATGCCTAAAAAATGTTTAAGAATGCTATCTTTGGTATTAAAGCAGCTATGAATAGATTTTTTTTCCCCCTTTGGGAGAGAATACTACAATTTCTAATGGAATAAAAATTGGAATTTTTAATTATTTGCCATTGATTTAGTTAAACACATATTTATCTTACTAATAAAATTATCTCAATTTGTTTTATTTTACTATTATTCAACACATGTAGTTTTATTAATATGCCAAAGGTTACAGACTATTAAAACTTTAAGTATAAAGTATACAATACGATGTGGTTGATCTATGCATTCTGTAGTTTGGTTTTAGATTTTTACCTTTAAACTTGGAATCATATTAGTGTACATCCTTAATATGTGCACATCTCTGTATTTCTCACTTAGTTTATTATGATCACAGAACAGTAAATTTAGATATAATTTGTCAGTTCTTATGACACATCTTAATTTAAAGGGGTAATATTTACTGCTCAATTAACAGAAAAGCTTTACCTTACCAAGAGATGAGCCATATATTTTAATTGATTTAATTTTCCAAGATTGTGATGCTAATTATTTTTAAGATTCTATATTTTATTTACATGCACAATATATGAACTTTTTGCATTTTTTAATGGCAAAGACATAATTTAAGTTTAAAAATAGGTAATTTAAGATCATCATTTGGTGATCGGTTTAACAAATGCCCAAACGCTGTGTTAACTTCTCTTTTAAAATTGTGTTTTCTCACGGGTTCGAGACCCGCCTGGGCAGCGAGATCTTATCTCTACAATAAATAAACAAAAAATCAACTGGGCATGGTAGCGCATGCCTGTAATTCCGGCTACTTGGAAGGCTGAGGTGGAAGGATCACCGGAGCCCAGCAGGTCGAGGCTGCGGTGGCCAGGAGCGGCCACTGCACTCCAGTCTGGGTGACAGAGTGAGACTCCAACTCAAAAAAAAGAAAGAAAGAAAGAAAGAAAAAATTGTGTTTTCTTACAGTCTGAGCTAACAAAATATTGACAGAAAATTATACTACATGAGAGTAGGTAGGTTTTATGAGTAAAAATAAATATTGCTCTACAAAGAGATATATGGCTTTAGATTTTGGACTTGTCTTATTAAACACCATCAGTCAGAAATAAAATATAGCTGATGAATATTTTTAGAACCATCTCACTACAAAAAAATTTTGATTTTATGATGATCACTAGATAGATAGCATGTGAAAAATAAAAATGTTAGCTCGCATATAGCAATTCAAAATAGTTTATTTCACATACATAATTTTCTATGTATAATAATTGGTGGTTTATAAAAACAAGTAGGCAAACATTTAAAAGCAATCAAGTTACAAGGGTATTTAACTAAATGAACAAATTAATCAGCTAAAGTAGAACACCTGGTCACCTTGGCTTAGAAGCCATTTTGCAGAGTTAATGCTATCCTATTTCTAATACTCTTAAACTGCAAGTCCACTTATTGACAAAAGAATTTCTTTCATCCTAGCTGTGGTGCTTGATATGTGTTGTCTTTTCCCTTTCTTCTACTGTGTTTATAGATAATATGCTGACACATAAAACTTTGATTTACCAAAGGAACAACATCTTAAAGCAGGCAATAAGACTTCAACAACCTTAAGTGGAAACAAGTTTTCTCATTACATTAAATGGATTTCTTTTACAGGTCTGAAAAATCTGGACCATTATCACACAGACCTCAGGAGTACTAAAAGGGTAAAACAACAGCAAAAGACATGCCAAGAGCTAAAGCAGATACTTTGCCTAGCTGGACATTTATTGAAATGTTTCATTAGGCTGGTTTGTACTATCATTGTCCACCATGTTTCAGAGAGCCAAAAAGACCTAAACTGTTTAAAACAAAGCATCTCCTTGTAACTTGCACTCTCTTTCTGGAGTCTAAAGAATATTTAAAATTACCCAAACAAGCAAATTACAAAGATTAGGACATTATTTTCAAATAGTAAAGGACTTTTTGCTCAAATATCAGACTATTGAAGAACTACACATTAAAGGAAATCTGAAACAAAATTTGATAGAAATGAAGAGACAGAGCCTGCTCCTTATTATTAGAAAATAAATTTTGAAAGCTCACTAATATTTAGTTTTGGTTTAAATTCTTTTAAAATTTCAAGCGCCCTTTTTTTTTTTTTGCTTTAATATCTTCCAGCAGCACTTCGTTATTTTATAGTTATCCTTGAAAGTTTCTAAATTGTTGCCTCCATCTAATGGAAGTCTCAGGAAATTAAAAAGCCAATTTCCTTATAGTTATTAAACAGAAGTTTTCTAAATTATCCAGGAGACATTGAGTAGTATCACTGATTCAAAAGGCTAATAGAAGTTAAATAGGTTAACTAGCATTTGTTGCTTGCATGTTACCATAATGAAGAGAAAGTTAGAGAGAAGAGCAAACATTTTGTGTAGCCAGCATTTATTTAACCTGCTTTTCCATGAGTTTTGGTCTTTCTATAATATTATAACATTATGTTTAGGTTCTATGATTGTCATACACACACAGACACACACACATGTTTCTTTATGCTATTGATAACAAATTGTGTTAGAAAAATTCTTACTGAGCTTCTTGGAAAAATAGAGAAATAGTCTGCACATCCAAAGCCATGTAAATACTTTAGACATTAACAAACATTTTTGCTGCAGATATGACAGAGAGCATATAAAATAAAACTTACAAAATTAAACTTATGAAAAAGATTAACATCCACAGCTGCAAAAACACCACCATCACCATCAACACAATGAAATAAAACAAAAAAGAGAGTGATGGTAAAGACAGAAATCATAAGAAAAATTAAAGACAGAATTAAAGACAATATTTTAGATAGAATTACAGACAAAATTATAGACAGAACTTATGAAATACATGTATATATACACATAACTTAAGTCAGTAGTAGGGAAAGAAATCTTAAAAATTATAAATCTTGAGTAAAATGTAAGTAATACATACTACTGAAGATTTGAAAGACATAGCTGACACAAACGAATTAGTGAATTGCAACATAATCACGAGGATTTTGTAATAAATGAAACAGAAAGTTTTATCCCCCTATTTTTTGAAAGAGAATCATGAATACTCTCCAACAATGAAAACAAAGAAGAGAACCAATAAAAGTTGTTTAAGGTCTACAAGAGATTTATACCAAAATTGAAACCAATAAACCAATTTCTAATTTGATCTGTACCACTTGTCAACAAAGAGACATGGTCATTTTTATCTTTGTGGAGCAACAGGAGGAAAAAGAAGAGACCTGGGAAAGTAGAAAGAAAGCAAATGAGATTTTTTAAAATGACTTTTTGAAAGATAAAGTGAGGGTTAAAATGAGCATGAATTCTCAATAGTGGCAGATTTAAAGATAGCCTTCACCAGACATGTTCACAGAAAGATCAGAGACAAAGCAGAACACCTGGAGAGAGAACCCTGCATGATGCGCAGATATATTAGGTCTGCAGAATTATTAGGGCAATGTAGAAAAACTACGGTGATCCCCATATAAACTTCAGACTCTAACTGAATCCAAGGCAGTTGTCCTCTATAGTTGGGGAAAAAAAACAGAAGAGTGTTAGAGACTTGACACACTACCAGTCTTGACCTGATTAAGACTGACAAAAAGTTTCTCTGAATCTTACAGTGACTATTAAACATTGAACATTTGCAACTGTACTGGAGGCAGGACAGTTGACAGAGAGGTCTCTTCTGAGTTGCAGCTGCCCAGTGCTAGCTGAAGGCCAAAAGTAGGGAATGTTAATTGAAATACAACTTCTTACAAAATAGAAGCCTCGGGTTCTAAACCCAAATTTTTGAAGTATGCAATGAACTGAATCTTACAAAAAGGAGATAATGATAATAAACAGAGCTGTTTCAACACAGACTTGATTGCCTCAAAAATATTCAGCTCAACAGAAAAAGAAGGCTTGAAATATTCTGGGTAAAAATGTAATCTACTTTCATTTTCAATGTTATTTGACAAAAATGTTTGGAATTCAATTAAAAAATTATGAAGCACAAAAGATTGTGCATAATCAAGAAAAAAAAAATCATGACTGGGCTAGGTGGCTCAGCCTGTAATCCCAGCGCTTTGGGAGACCGAGGTGAGTGAATTGCCTGAGCCCGTGTGTTCGAGACCCGCCTGGGCAACTTGGCGAGACCTCATCTCTACAATAAATCAAAAAATCGGCTGGGCATGGTAGTGCGCGCTCATAATTCCGGCTACTTGGAAGGCTGAGGCGGAAGGATCACCGGAGCCCAGCAAGTCGAGGCTGTGGTGGCCGGGAGCGGCCACTGCACTCCAGTCTGGGTGACAGAGTGAGACTCCAACTCAAAAAAAAAAAAAAAAAAAAAAAATCAAGAGAACAAAATAAAGAGATACAGATTTTTGAATTGTTACATATCTACTTAAAATAACTAACACAAATATATTTAAAAATCTAGTGGATAGAAGAGAATAGCATCCATGATAAATATGGGGAAAAAAGTAAAATTCTACAATAATAATAAAAATTAAAATTCTCAAAATAAAAAGTGTTAGGTGACATGAAATTTATTATTTGTTGGATCATTAGCAGAGAAAAAAATTAGTGAAACTGAAAATTTAAATGTAGTAGAATTATAAAAATTAAGAAAAGTTAAAAAAAAAGAAAATGTGAAATTTATGGGACAATATCACAGAGTCTAATATACATATTATTAGAGTCCCAGATATAAGCAGTAGTGAATTGGCATTAAAAATATTTGAGAAATGATGTTTTAGAACTGTTTTAAATTGATGAAAGACATCAATACAAATATTCAAACAGTTTAGCACATCCCAAGATAAATATAAGCAAAGTACACCTATACACATTATACTCAAATTGCACAAAAATAAATATAATATTTTGAAAGTCATCAGATGGAGGAAAGACTACGCTATAAGCAGAAAGGATACAATGAGTATTACAGCTCACTACATTAAATATACTATAGACATCACCAAACAATAATGTGACATATTCAAAGTTATAAAAGAAAAATAACTATTAACCTAAAATTTTTAGTGAAAATACCCTTTATAAACAAGGTCAAAATGATACTTTTTTTTAAGGCAAGAAAATTTCTTTTTAATAGAGCAGCAATATGTGAAATAAAAAAAAATTGTGCCTTTTTTTGTCTTTGTGAATCAGAAAAATGATGTCTGATAAAATAGGCTTTTACAAAAAGAATGGGTGGCAGGAAAGAAAAATAATAATATAGACTGAAAATAAAATATTAAAAATATTGAGATGATCTGGAATTTATATTACACATACAGAAATAAAATACATAACTTCAGAAATATGCAGAAACAGAGAAAAGTTATTCAAAGTACTTCACTGTAACATTTTCATCCTGTTGGTTATGTGTTAGAATGTTTTTTGAAGATAAACTGTGAAACATTAAAGATGCATATTTTAGTACCAACAGTGACCACACAAAAGCTCATTGTAGAAACTTTATTCCGTTTGATTTAAAATTTACAATGCAATAGTTAATAGTTATAGTCAGCTAACACTGGAGATGAAGGATAATGCGTTAGCTATTTGAGAAAATATGAACATATACTAAATAGTTATTTAGACTTGAAGAATGTCTTATTAATTCTGCACAATAAAAGCCCAGGGGTTCACTGGCAAGAATTTCGCTTAAGAGTAGTCAATAAAGTACTTTGTTTATTGTACTTCATTGCCCAATTTTATTTAGTTGCATGAAAATATATTATAAATAATAAATAAATAATAATTGTATTTAACTAGGGTTGTGTTACTGCAGGAAACAGCAAAGGAGAGGATAGAAACTGGGTGTGTAGCAGAGAGTAAATATCATAACAAAACAGGAAGTTAGGCAGAGCAAAGAGGATAAAAGGAGTTGAGTTGGGTGAGGGTCAAAGAATGGTGGCCAAACTAATGGGTTGTATATGGTGGAGTTAAAGGATTATTAAAGTTGGGATTTTTGAGAAAGAATAAGATTAAAACAGAAATGCTGTTCATAGACTGGAATGCTACTTATTAATGAAGTAGTGAATAACTTAAATCTAAAGCTTTAGATTATATGATAAATGTAGTGTAGAGATTATATGATAAATGTAGTATAGGAACATACTCAATTATGCCCAGGAGTATCAATCTTCTGACTTTATAAAATAAACTTTATGACTTAGATAAAGGAAAGGTAATCTTCAATAACCTGCTGCTATCAACCTTTTGCCTGGACTGTATTTACGAAAAATTAAAATATGAATCCATCCATTTGAACTGCTTCAAATTTTTCCATGCCAAGGATATTTTTTTTCTTCTATGTTTCTTAGCAGCTGACTCAAAACTTAAAGTTTTAAGGTACTATTTGCATTTTCTCCTGCTATGGTTTAAATGTATGCATCCTTCCAAAATTCATATGTTGGAACCTAAGGCCTAATGTACTAATATTAATGGGTGGGACCTTTAAGACATGGTTAAGTCATGAAGGCAGAGCCCTCATGAATGGGATTAGTACTGCATAGAAGGGCTCAAGGAAAGCCACTTGCATTCTTTGCCAGTTATGGGCACAGCAATGGGTACCATCTTGGGAGCAGACAGCAAGCCTTCAGCAGAGACTGAATCTGCCAGTATTTCAAATTTGTATTTCCCAACACCCAGAATTGGAAGAAAAAAAAATTTCTGTTTATAAATTTCCCTGTCTCAGGAATTTTGTTATAGAGCAGGAGTGTTCTTAGACATTTGCTGCATAGAAGCAAATAAAGAAATAAAACAGAAGACAGATAGTGTTAAAATGATGATGTATGCCTTAACAGTGATAAATGTATTTATCTAACGTGGTTTTAGACTTGTGGCCAAAGTACTAGCAATCTATGAATTGTCATTGTCACAATCTAAACCATGAAATCTTCAGCTTAGGTACAATTGAAAAGAATAGAGCAACTTTACCTAATTAGGCTTATTACTTCATGCTAATTTAAGAAACAGTGAGCAAAAAAAGAAGATTCACTAGTATTTTCAGACTTTTTATAGCTTAATACCTTACAATCAGGAAAAATGGGCCTGTGGATAACAGACAGCATTCAATTATAACAGTCAGCCTCCAGGAGATGAGTAAGGATGGGTGGGTGGGGAGACTGTGAATTTGTACTGTCACAAAAGATGCTTCCTGTGAAACCTTAAACATAGATAAATGTTACTTCTCTAATATTATAAAAGCATAAGATATTCAGATACTAAAATACAATGATACATATCAGAATCGATGGCAAGCAGCAAACCAATGAATATTTACTGCAATGTTATAGATTTTAAAGCATTTATTTAGAAATGAATAAAGAAAAATAGCCAAAATGGCCACATAAACCAAAATAAAATGCAAATAGAAAAATAATAAATATATAAATAAGGGAGAAAGGAAAGGAGAGAGAAATAGAGAGAGGGAGAAAGAGAATAAACACACAAGATGAAATTGAAGCTTTGAGAGAAAAAACAACAAATTAGAACAATTTCTTAAAAGTTTAAAAGTTCAGACAAACCCCTCATGTCCCCTCCCACTGTGAGAACTTTTCTGTCCTCTCAATAAATCCTGCTTTCTCACAAAAAATGCTTAAAAGTTCTAATAAGAGAATAAAAGGAGGAAAAGAGGGACAAATTAACAAAGTTAAAAGGAAGAAAATTATGTGTCTGTGGATACAAGGAGAATCAGAGTGCACAGAGTAAATATCAAGAATCCTCAACAAATCTCTGAAAAATGTATGCCAAAACTGTGAAAATCTAATAGACACTCTCTGTAAAAATAAAAATTGAAATTTTCCATTTCAGGAAGAACTAAAAAACACCAAAAATAAGTGTTTATAACAACATATTTTCATTTAAAATGTCATGTATAAGCGGAAGTTAGGAACGGTGAGTCCTTCAGGTTTATTAAAACTAGCATTTAAGACACACATAATCGGCTGGGCTCAGTGGCTCAGCCTGTAATCCCGCACTTTGGGAGGACGAGGTGAGTGAATTGCCTGAGCCCGTGGGTTCGAGACCCACCTGGGCAACTTGGTGAGACCTCATCTCTACAATAAATCAAAAAAATTAGCCGGGCGTGGTAGCGCACGCCTGTAGCTCCAGCTACTTGGAAGACTGAGGCGGAATGATCGCTGAAGCCCAGCATGTGGAGGCTGCTGCACTCCAGTCGGGAGGACTGAGTGAGACTCCAACTCAAAAAAAAAAAAAAAAAAAAAGACACACATAATCTCCACTTTGTATCAATTTTTCAATAAGTTGAATATAAAGAAATCTCCCACTGTATTTTAGGATGATATAATTGCCTACACACTCATGCACAGGTAATAAAAAATGAAAGAAAAGATTTGTGTTCAACTAGACTACTAGCCAAATACTATCTTCAACCTCCTAAACACATTTCAAAGGCCTAGTACAGCACTGACACAGACTCAATACCTTCAAAAACAAGGCATTAATGGATAACTAAGAAGAAAAAATTTAATACTTGACTTTACAGAATTTTCTGTCTAGCAGCAGAGATAATGCTAGCATAATTATAGATGTAATAAATGACAGAATGTGGAAAATGTAGCAAAATTGCCAAAATTTGTAAAAAAGATTCAGTAGTAAAAGAGGGGAAGGGGAAGAGTAAGAGTAAACACAGGAATAATCAAGAATACCCTAAACAGGTTAGGACAGTGGTAAGTATGACTGGACTCTGTGACTCATTAAGGGATTGATAATAAAATTCCAATAACACATCATTTCATATGCTAGACAATTCTGCATCCAGTTAATTGAAAGTAATCTGGAAATTCAAAAAGGCTTTCCTTTGGATATTTGCTCACTCGCAATAGTCACATTTTTATGATATATTTAACTAGTGGATTAGTGAAGTGGGGATGTCAGAAAGATTCAGCTTGCTAATTAGTGTTTTTAATGAGTTTTTGCTATGTCACTCCCTAGCAGTCTATTTACTATTTTCTATACTGCAGTTTGGAAGCCAAAATCCTAGTGGATTGCAATTAACTCAAAGTATTTCTACAAAAATTAGCCCAGTCAAAATATTTAATGAGATCAATCAATAGCAGAGCTAGTAAGAACGAGGCAAGACATAAGAACAAACATATAAAAATCTAAAACTCAAAAAACCCCCAAAACATTAAAGTTATAAAGCCAAAGTAGAAGTGTGTTCATGTAGAATCGAGCAAAGAAGAGCTATATAATGCATGTTACTATATATGAAATGGCATTTGTTTAAATGCAGTTTTAATGAACATGAAGTTAAATTTAAACAATTTTAGTTTAATAAGCTGCATGCTATGTGACACTGTTTTATTTACAAATTCTATGGCTTTGATGAATATGTCATGATTTATAAGCATTACTTAGAGATTAACTGCATTGATTTATTAGTATATTGCTTCTGTATTAATACACTTTTACAGTAAATCCAATATTAGTTTGGCACAAGTAGAAAAATGAAGATATATGTGTCAATCAAACATATATATGTGCAATGGTCTGTAGTTCAGAACAACACATGTAAGCACACCTTCCATGTGCTATGTATTATCAAGGCTTCACTGTATTACAACTTCAATTAAGAGACAGAATTTAAAATCAGATTTTATACTTAGTGAGTTTTAAGTTTTGTGCAAAACTGAGATGAGTTGACTCTGTCCAAGGTGAGATGTCTCTTTTAAATTTCATGAGTATTTTTATAGAAGATATGTCATATATATTTAGTTCCCCAATAAAAATCTGTTTCTCTTCCACCTTACATGGCTATCATTAGGATGTAACTTCTCAGCTAGATTGGGCATTTCTTTTAAACACTTGTATTTGACGGTGACATGATTTCTCTCCAGTGAAATGTTAGCAGAAGTGATATGAATTATTTCCAGTAACGTTGGTTGGGAAGCCTTCTCCTTGCTTGCTCTTTTTCCCTTTGAGGACGGAGATTAAAGGATTCTGAATATTTAGAAGATCATACAGCCACAGTCTGGAAGCACCTTTGTCCTGAAATCACCATCTATGGGACACAATTTCACAATAGACAGAGATACCCATATAAACCAGTTAAATAAATGAGAAAATAAATTCTGTTGTGTTAAGCCACTGAAATATCAGGGTTTATTTATTTGTTTACTTAATGTTATGGAGAGCTATGTTAAATATAGAAAAATTCAGAATTCATCTACATACATGAATTGAAAAAAAATACTTTCACTATCTGAGTGATCATTTGAGAGCTTATTGCATACATTTACAAATTAGATTCCTAAATAAACACCTATTAGATGAAATCCAATATATTTACACACACAGTGATTATGTATATTTAAAGAATGGAATAAAATTAAGTGTTAAATGTTAATATCTAGAAAAATGCCTAAAAACTAGCCATTCCTTATGCATGCTTTTACTCATCCAGCCTACCAGCATGGAACAGAATGAAAATGTAAGCATAAAAGTATGTTTTGATTCATTAGGGATTACCTCACATCCTTTCTTCTTTCTCTCTTTTTAAAATTATTTCTGTTGCTGTGGGGATCAGGGAACTTATTATTAAAGCAATCCTTAATCCTAAGGGAAGGAAAACAAGCTGGTGATACAGATGGAAACTATGTGAAGAGAATAAGCTACAAGAATGAAAGAGTTCAATGAAATTATATTATAGGAAGAACATGCAGAACACTGGCTTCCCTATAGAAATAAACAATGATATAAAATTGACTTTAAGTCTCCTTTATTTGCTATGATTTATTGATGATTGGAGGCAACATAGCTAAAATATGAAAAACAAAAAATCCAGTTAATAACTTGACTTTATTTAAAATAATATTCATTTGCTAATGATGAAAATATATTAATAAAATTCCCATATGTAACTTCCAGAAGTTCATTCAGAGTAGGAGTTCAGTGTCTAACACGCCTATGGTATAAGGTCAAAATATTTTATTTGCAGAGATTCCACTCCAGCTATCAGTTATACCTCACTAGATAAGAAGTAGATATATATATCCCAAGTTACTAGAATCAGAATTTCTTCCCATGGAATGTTTAACTGATGATGTTAGAAGCATTTTCCCCATGTGCTTTGAATATGTAACTTGTAAACTCAAGAGATCTGAGTAGGCTGTTTTGCTACTTGAATTCAGTTGCTTGTCCAGAGAAAAAATAATGAAGGAGGTAACCAACAGGAAAAGAGAAGGGGAAACATTAATGCCTAGATTCTTAGGAATGCTAGAAACCTTTTTGTTCACTAATTTTTCTGCTCTGACTTGGGAGGGGATTCTGAATCCATTTTTTCTTCTTCTTTTTTTTAGTCAATATTTTTTATTATGATATTGTGGGATACAGTTAAGGGTGAGGTATACAAATATGCTTCGTTCAGGCATCCTTGTTGATAAGAGGTGTCTTCCCGTCCCCAGACAGATATTTACTACCATTAATCCCATCTCCCTTAATCTACCAATTAAGAATAATTTTCTAACCTTTTGTACCATTTTCTATTACTTGGAACCCCCCAAAAAGTTCTAGCTGATGGAAATATATTTTTAAAAATTGCAGGAAGAAATACATTTCTTATTCTTGTAACTTCTTGAATCATTTATGCTTTTTGACTTGCACGAAAATTGCATCTGCAAAATTTAATAGCATCAATGGCTGTTATTCATCTGTATTGGAACAGAAGAAAGACAATTCCCTTCACATTTTTCTGAATTTTAGGATGCATTTTATCTTTAAAACCTGTGAAGTTATTTCTGTTTCATATGCAAAAGTTTAACTTCTCCTAATTCACCCAACAGCAGTAAAGAACAAAACCTCTATAAATTGTAAGTGGTCTCACTCCATTTCTTTTGGCAAAGCATGAGATAATTGGCAAGATTTTAAGTTTTACCTTCTTTTACGATAAATGTATTTATGAAATATTATGGAAAGTAAAAGTGATCATCTGGTGGCATTAAACCTCGTATAACTTAACTCCATGTAACTTATCTTACAAATTGTAAAAATGAGTGAATCATGACTATAAGCAATAAGACTAGGTCCTGAGATTTTCTACTATTGAAGCTCAAAAGAAAATTTATTTAGAGTACCCTTAAATCTCAGACTAGGACAACTGTTTTAAGTTGCCCCTGTATTCACTATCAGAAGTTAGCAATAATTAATAATTTTTAAAAAATTATTACTCTTATTTGAGAAAAACTGATGAGAGCACTTTTTTCTTCCTTTTTATTTTGAACGAAGTATAGTAAATTCAGTTAATTCTTTTTTCTGTGTATTCACTGCATGAAAGATTGCAAGACCTGAACCTCAAACGGCAAGGACCAAAGCAGCAAGGACCTAAATCGCATTTAAGCATAACAAACAGAATGAGTCTTCCAAGTAACAAATCTCATACTGCTGAAGCAGGAGGGCAGCGCCAAGCAACACAACATGCATGGGGACGAGTATTAAAGATGCTGAGGTGCTCCTCAGTGAAGGGACAATGAGTAATCCAACACTTCAGGTAAAGAGGTAAAATTCTAAGGATTGTGGCTAAGGCAGACCTCTGAGTTTGGAATCTGTGGATAAAAACTGCCGCAGGATACAGAGCGTCTTTCTGCCCTTGCTTGACTTGGCTCAAGATTTTGATACACTTGAAGGTGCAATCAATTCCCAGAAAAAGAGGGTGTTCACCACACAATTTTTACACATGCTACTCAGCACCCATACTACAGAGACATCTTTCAGAGACCTGGAATCCAAAGCACAACACATATAAATATGCTTATAGCAACTGCCTCTAGCATCTCACACACATTTAAGCACTTTCTTTGAAGAGCCAGGTCACACGAGGATTGATAAAGAAGTATGTTGCAAATCCCAAACTCTCTTCCTTTGGGCACACGTGACTTGATTCAGAGTGACAGCTCTGTCAGTTAATGCCAAACCAAACATGCAAACATTTGAGGAAAACAGATATCTGGGTAATGTCACATGTCCACACCTAAGAAAGTGGTGGTTCTCCACAAGACTGCAAGTTTGTGTGTCTCAAGGTTACCCTCATTTCTGAACAGCCGACTGTGAGTTCCAGGACTTTCACTGCCTCTTCAGCCTTAATAAGTTGCTTGAACAATTCTCAGTTATGGTCACAGTTTTATTAAAACAAAAGAATACACATTAGAACCAGCCAGAGGGAAAGACACATAGGGCAAGTTCTGGGAGGATCCCAAAGATAAAGTTTATAGTGTTTCCTCCCCATGTAGTTGGGATGCATCACCCTTTTGGCACCTAGATGTGTAATAGTACACAGAGTTGTCAACCAAGAATTCTTGCCCAAGCATCAATGTCTAGAGTGTTGTTGGAGTTGAAGTTTGAGGAAGATAGACTAAGTCACTGGCGATACCATTAAACTCACCCTCCAGTTTTCTTTCCTTTTCCAGAGGTCTGTTTGATATCATGTAGCTCAAGACCCTAAACCTTACATGGTTCATCTTTTTGGCACGGCCTGCCTTCATTCTGAGTTATCTCCTTAGTAAAAATTCTCTAGGGGTCCACTTTGAGTCACCTCAGCATAAACACAGGTGTGTTCAAAAGAGTTCATCATGAATGATAAATGCACTCCTTTTACTAAAGAAACTCTAAATATTTAAAGGTTAACTCCCAAAAACTGGAAACAAAGGCCAACCAAATTATTTATTATGCAGCTGCTTAATTATAACCAAAAATGAGTTAAAGACTATCTCTATAGTGCAGGTGACATTCTATTATAAAAGCTTAGAAACAAAATCAGTTTTCTCACTTAAATAGTAAGCTACCTAAACACTGTAAAAAGTTGGACCTACCTAGTACCTGAAAATAACATTAAAATTGTTCTCTGGAATTATTGTTTGATATATTCTAATATTATCAAACAATATATATATTCTAGAAAAATAAAACAAAATAAAATATTTTCCTTCAGAATTTTATACCACAGTAGGTACCCAAACAGTATATTTTGACATGCATTCCTAATCATTAGTTAGGACTGTGTGTGTCTGTGGGGAGAGAAATGTACTCAAGAATGACCACAGGGGCCAGCAAATTCTAAAGAGAATGATTTCTACATTTGCCTACAGAGCAAATTAGACACAAAATCATACCTCATATGCTTGAACAGCTTACATTAATGTATGTTTCATTATCTGTGACCCACCTACAGAGGAATTATGTCCAGATATTGTAAAATCCAATACAACAATGTGCTTTATAATGCCTTTTCTGAAGGCAGCCTGCTTGGGTTTAAATACTTATTCACTTACCAACTGTGTGCCTCAGGAAAGTCAATTAACTTACCATGTTGATATTAATAATACTCTCCCAGAAAACTGTTAAATTTAACTAAAAAGAATTCAAGAAAGTGATTAAACAATGTCTGACTCAGCAAATATTTTATTAATACAAGCTAATGGGAACAGTAGCAGTAGTAACAATGATATTCTTAGAACTTTTAGCAATCTTTCCCTATCTATTCTATGTAGAATTATTTTTACTCCAAATTAAAAATCCAAAAGTACACATTTTAAAACAGAGAAAATACTAGTTTTAATTAAACAGCAATAAAAAAGAAAAATACATATGGTTAGGAGAAATAAATTTCCAGCTTTTGCCACTGGTGTGCATTTGTTGATAGTTCAGCAATTGGTCCATAGAAAGCAACTAGAAAGAGCATGTACTTGATAGTGAGATGGACAAAGGAATTTTTTCTTTTTTACCCCTTTTTGAATTGCTTGAATTCCTCCATAACCACTTATCTAATTTAGACATGAGGCCACTTTCAATTAGTGAATAAGTGCATCCACTTCTTTGTTCCTGGCTGCTACTGAATTTGTAAAGGTTTTGTTCTGATTAATACTGATATGTTCTACTTTGAAAATGCTTCTCCATGCACATTGTTCAAGGCATGTGTACTAGTCAGGGTTCTACAGAGAGATAAAAACAATAAGACAATAGACAAACAGGTAAACAGACAGGTATCTAAAATTATATATATATATAATTATACACACACACATATATAAAGATAGATGGTAAATACATAGATGATAGATTAGATAGATAGATAGATAGATAGATAGATAGATAGATAGCAATTATCAAGGTAATTAGCTCACCTGATTATGAAGGCCGAGAAGCTAACGAGTCCCACAATAGGCTATCTGTAGCTGGAAACCTAGGGAAATCTATAGTTGACTTAATCCAAGTTCAAAAGCCTCAAAATTAAAGACGTGGATGGTGTAATTTCAGTATGAGATCAAAGACCTGAGATCTCAGTAGGCTGGTAGTACAAGTCCAAGAGATATAAAGTTAGAGAGCCTGGAGTTCTTATGTCCAACAGCAAGAGAACAAAGTTGTCCCAACTTCAGGTGAAAGTGAATTACCTTTTTTCTGCCTTTTTATTTTGCTTGGGTCTCAACTGATGGATGGTGCCAGCCCAGATTGAGGGAGAATCTTGCTTACTCAGTCCATTAATTCAATTGCTGATTTCTTCTGGAAACATCCACATGGATATATCCAGAAACAATGCCTTTCCAGCTATTTGTATACTCCTTAATTCAGTAAAGTTGACACCTAAAATCACAGTAGGGTTTATTTTATCTTCAAGTCATCTAAGGCTCATTTTCCTGACTAGAATGACAACTGTTAGCAACTGCCTAAAAATCTACATAAACCACACCTTACTATTACTGTTATTATGTATTTTCTCTAATGTAATGGAAGTACCATTCATAATTGTTCTAACTTCAAGGATTTATATTTTTCTTCTTCAATCAAATGCTGTTATTATAAGACACAATGTAGTTGCCTTCTAGACTGAAAGTGGGATCTTCATCCTGAACAATGCTGCCTGTTGGGAGTCTACTAATAACTGATTATACAAATGATTTCTAAACTTTTTATTATCAATTATAATGCTAGGTAACTTCTAAAATCAATTAAGTTTAGGATCCAAAGACTTATGAGCTACCTGTTCACAATGTAATCAATACCACTGGGGGTCACTTCTAATGCATATTCTTAAATATACCATTTCCACTTGATAATGGGATTTCTCTGTGCTTCCTCTTAGCTATTGGAATGCTGTTCTGATATAAACACTCAAGTAACTTTTCAAGGAGAGTATACATGATGGCAACCTCAGATTATTTTCTAGTTTAAAATCCTGTCAGTCACCCAAACTGAGTGAAGATCCAACAAAGAAAAAGAGCTACAAGCCTATATCTTTGGTGAACATAGATGCTAAAATTCTTAACAAGATTCTAGCAAACTGGATCCAACAACACATCTCAAAAATCAGCCACCATGACCAAATAGGCTTCATTCGCGGGATGCAAGGCTGGTTCAACATCCACAAAACTATAAGCATAATTAAATATATTGACAGATGTAAAAACAATAAACACTTGATTTTATCATAAAATCCAGCATTCCTTCTTGATAAAAACCCTTGAACTCCTAGGCATAGATGAAACATACCTCAAAATAGTAAGCACCATCAATGAGAAACACAGCCAACATACTGCTAAACAGACAGAAATTGGAACCATTTACCCTGAAAACTGGAACAAGAAAAGACTGCCCACTCTCACTCCTCCTGTTCAACATAGTGCTGGAAGTCCTAGCTAGAGCAATCAGACAAGAGAAGGAAATCAGGGATACCCAAAAAGGAAAAGAGGAAGTTAAGTTATCCCTCTTTGCAGAACATATGATCCTATACTACAAAAACCCAAGAGAATCTGTCAAAACCTCCTTGCACTGACAAAAGACTTGGGCAAAGTCTCAGGGTAAAAAATAAATGTGCAAAGCACAGTCATATCCCTATACACCGAAAATAAACAAACATAAACCCAAATAAAAAGGCACAATCCAATTCACAATAGCCACACACACAAAAAAGAAATATCTTGTCATCTTCCTAACCAGAGAAGTGAAAGACCTTTACAATGAAAAGTACAAAACATTGCTCAAAAAGACACAGACAAATGGAAAAATATCCCATGCTCATTGATTGGAAAAATCAACATTGTTAAGGTGTCCATAATACCCTAGACATTCTACAGATGTAATGTAATACCCATTAAATTACCAGCATCATTCTTCTCAGACCTGGAAATGGCAATACAGAAATTCATATGGAAAAATGAACAACCATGAATATCCAAAACAGTCCTCAGCGAAATAAACAAACACTTCAAGATTTTAAACTTTATTATAAGATTACAATATTCAAAACAGTCTGGCATTGGTACAAGAACAGGCATATAGACCAATGGAACGGAATAGAGATTCTGGAAACAAACCTCAATTTCTCAACCAACTCATTTTCATCAAAGCCTCCAACAACCACAGGGAAAGAATAATCTATCAGTAAATGGTGCTGAGAAAACTGGCTGACCACATGCAGAAGATTAAAACCAGACCCCTATCTATCTCCATATACAAAATACAACTCTAAATAGGTCAAAGACCTACATATAAAACCTTAAACTATAAGAACCTTAGAAAATACAAGAGACACCCTTATGGAAAATGGAACTTGCAAGGAATTCCTGATCAAAACCCCAAATGCCATGTGATAAGAGAGAACATAGACAAGTGGGACTTCATTAAATTGAAAAACTTCTACAAAGCAAAAGAAACCATCAAGAGAGTAGGGAGACAGCCTATAGAATGGGAAAAAATATTTGTCAACTGTATATTTGACAAAGGGCTAACATCCGGGATCTACAAGGTACACAAACATGCTGAAAAAAATAAAAACAAACAACCCCATTACAAAGTGGGTAAAATATATGAAGACACTTTTCAAAAGAAGACATACGAGCAGCCAACAGATACATAAGAAAAAGTTCAGCCTCACTAGTCATCAAAGAAATGCAAATTAAAACTATACTGAGACATCACCTAACTTCAGTAAGGATGTTCATCATCAATAACTCAAAACAACAGATGCTGGAGAGGATGTGGGGAAAGGAGAACACTTCTATAATGTTGGTGATAATGTAATCTAGTATAGCCTCTGTGAAAAACAGTGTAGTGATTCTAAAATATCTACAAATCGACCTTTCGTATGACCCCGCAATCCTCCTACTGGGAATATACCTAGAGGAACTCAAATCACTCAATGAAAAGGAAACCCTCACAAGCATGTTTATTGCAACATTATTTACAATAGCAAAAACATGAAACCAAGCATGCTGTCCATCAAAAGAGGACTAGATTTTTTTTTTAAATGTGGTACATATACACACTGGAATGTTATGCAGCCAAAAAGAAGGACAAAATAATGAACTTCACAGCAATTTGGATGGACATAGGGTCTATAATACTGAGTGATCTCTCACAGAAACAGAGAGCTAAGTACTGTATGTTCTCACTCATAAGCAGACCTTGAACAATTATCCTAATACTATAAGATAGGGATTGGTCATAGTGGGAAACTGTCAGAGGTAGAAGGGGGGACACACCTCATCACAAAGAGTACCTGCATAATGAACATTTGTATACCTAACCCTGAATTGTACCCCACATTTAAAAAATAAACAATATATAAATAAACAAACAAATCATATCAGTCACCACTAGATGATACTTACAGGCTTTTGCCAAAGATTCCAGTCAACCTCAATGTGTACTGCTTACACTTCTATTATCTTTTAAGCATAAGAGTCACCTGTGGTCTCATATTATTTATCTATTGCTATGTGATAGATTATCATGAACATGGATACATGAACAATGCACGACACACTTTTTTAAAGAGTTTTTGTGAATTAGGAATCTGGGTCTGCCTTAGCTTGGGTTTTGACTGAAGTCTAGACTAGGGAAGGGTTTGCTTTTATACTTATGTGGTTGCTAGTAAAATTTACTTTCTTGTGGATGTTGGAATGAGGACCTCAGTTTTCTGCTAGCTGCTGTTCAAGGTTTTCTCACTTCTTTGCCTTGTGGGCTTCATCAATATAGCTACTCCCTTTATCAAAGCAAGTAAGAAAGTGTCCATTAACAAGGCAGAAGTCATTTCTTATGTATCACAAAATAGGCATCTCATCATCTTTGCTGTATTCCACTGATAAGAAGCAAGTCACATTCTTAGCTTAAGTTTAAGGTATGTATTAACATAATATCATAAACGCAATAAACAATGCTTTTCAATTGCATCCAATCTGTTTCCTCCCACTAAGTGGTGTCAATACACACAAAAATGTAAATGTCCCTGTGGGAGAACAATAAATGTGTATTTCATCTCCCATCAGTGGAAATTGGTTCTAACTTCTTTCTGAAGTAGAAATGGAAAAGAAAATGTTAGCTAAATCCATCACAAAATACTAATCTTTCTTCACAACATGAATTACTAATATCACATCAAGCACCACTAACACTGTCCCAGGCACCATTTTATTCAATACTTGATGGCCTATAGTTGCTCTGCAGGATCCACCAGCTTTTCTAACAAATTCCACCTGAACTGTTAAACAATAAATTTATAAGTACTCTTTCACCTCACTTGACATATCGTTATTTAAAACTAAAACTTCTGAATGTCTCCCAAGTAATTGACATTGGTTTAAATTAAGCATGTCAGTGACTCTAAATAATTCTAATGTTCCCATTTAGCATGCCTAATCAAAAGAGGATATGGAGCCAATTTGGACAATAACCTGTCCCTCAATATTTGAGAAAGAGAAGGATATCCCATTTAAGTATGACATATATTTTAATAATATGTTCTGGTAAGTGTGCCAGGCTCTGACAACACAGTTGTTCATCTTACGATACTCTTCCTTTGGAAAATTCTTTCCTCTGTCTAACTGATATAATATATGGAATTAAGGACATTTCTCTATTTCACTGGATATCATTTTATGTTTCAGGGAGACACTGTTGTCTATGTATTCTGAGATAAGAAGATACTGTATTTGTGAAGGCAACTATGCATAACATTAAAATGAGAAGCAATTTGAGCTGAAGGATTTATCAATAGTATCAGTGGTTAATTTTCTATTTTTGTGCAAAAAAATTCTGTCGTTTCTCAAATGCATGTGGATTATAAATGAAATCACATTGAAATCACAAAATGAATAGGCTGTTTTGAGTATGTTCTTTCATATAAATCCTTAAACTACTTTCAAATGGTGATCCTCTGTCATCAACCTGAATATAAATTTGTCTGTGAAATCATTCATGTATTCTTAGAATTATTGTGGTTATACAATATCATATTAGAATTGTTATCTATAAAATAAATGACATCCATTAAACCTGACTTGCATCAAAAACAAACTTTTTCAGTAGTTTATTATATTATAAATATGGTAACAAATATGAAAACATGCCTAAATATGGGCAGATGAGTAGTTCACTGTGACAGCTGCTGGCTTGACAAAATCATTATCAGTCTTATACCAATATTTTTTTTTCCTGTGTCTAACTTGCTATAACTAAACTTCATTAACACTTCAGGAAATATGAGCCTTTCTCCATCTGGCACATGGATTTTAAAACTCATTTGCTGTAATTTAGAAAATCTGCAAACAGCTGGCAAAAAAATATATTTTTATTAAGTTCTTTAGCATAAGATTTGAAAAATCTGTAACTTTTCCTCCATTTCTAGAACCCAGAATATTTTATTCATTTATATATATATATGTGTGTGTATATATATACATATATGTGTGTGTGTGTGTGTGTGTGTGTGTGTGTGTGTGTGTGTATAATTTCTTTTTATATTCTAAGAAAACAGGTGCCTTGGTCTTTAATTATCAGCTGGCAAATTAATCTCTCATGTTTCAATTTTAAATTTGAGGGATTCAATTTATCTTTATCCTTGAAAATACTAAAGGCATGAGAAGCTCCTTTTTTGTTTGTTTTTACAACAAAGACTTTGAACTGTGCCTCTCAATACTTATAAAATCACTGAATGATTGATTATTATATTTCTGACTGTAGATTTCCTTTTTAGATATATTACTTACCATATGTATTATTTTTCTATTGCTAAAAATCAGTTCATCTTCATAGTCACTTACATCTCTCTAATTTTCTCACAACCTTTAACATTAAACAGTAATATCAGTAATTTTTAAATACTGAAAGTTGTTCCTAGAAAGTATAAATAGTGGAATAATACATATGTTTTATACAAACACAATATAAGCATATGCTTTGTAAAAGTTAGAAAAAATTATACTACTATATTGTAAAGAAAAAAGATTACATTTTCCTTCTCTGCTCTCTTACACAGTCATTCAAAAGAACACTCTGACACCAGATTCTCTAGCAGAAACCAACTTAGCATTCTTTAATTTAGCTAATTTCTAAGACTATCAATCTAGAGATAATGTCAGATCCCACAGATTAAGAGCTCATTCCCACAAGATCACACCCGGATATCAAATACCAATCACAATTGCATAGTAGATTGCCAACTATATTTTTGATCAATCAGTTATAAATCAAAGGTTCTTGAGACACATCCTGAGGTTTGAATAGTTTGCTATTGCAAAGAATATTGCAAAAGTTACAGTTGAGCAACCAGATGGAAGAGATGCAAAGTACCAAGCATGTGGGGATGGGGCACAGAGCTTCTGTGCTCTCTCTGGGTGAGTCATTCTCCAAAAGCTTCCTGCATCCTTTTTTTTTTTTTTTGATTTTTATGAAGGGTTTGTGACAGACATACATGATTATCCTGGACCTCTTCTTGAGCCTATAATGACTCCATCAAGAATTGCCTCATTAGAACAACAGCAAAAAAAATTAATAATAGTTATATTTTTAGACCAAAAGATGATTCTTCAAAATGCCTAAGATAGGCAAATACATATCATATCTGGAATTATATATTTTGTCTAATAATTTCACAAACAATTTTCATGGAAAAATGAACACTTTGTGGTCAAAAAAGAAAGCCCAAATGGATGAACAGGTAAAATATGATCATATAAAATAAGAGAGAAAACTATAAAGATATCAATTATCTGCAAATTGGACTATAGACTCAATAATATATCAATCAAAATCCCAATTTAAAAGTGCCTTTTGTTGACATCACTTGACAAAGTTGAGATTTTTGTTTGTTTTTTGAGTCTGTGTCTTACTCTTTGACCCAGGTTGGAGTGCAATGGCACAGTCATGGCTCACCACAGCCTCAAACTCCTGGGCTCATGCGATTCTTTCATGTCAGCTTACTGGGTAGCTGGTACTACAGGCATGTGCCACCACTTCTAGCCATTTTATTTTATTTTATTTGGAATGAGGTCTTGCTATGTTGCTGAGACTGATCTCAAACTCTGATACTCAAGCAATCCTCCCACCTTGACCTCCCAAAGTGCAGGAATTGCAGGTGTGAGTCAACATGCCTAGCATACTTGACAAAGTTTTTCTAAAATATATTTGGAAATACAAATAACCAAGAATAGTCTGGATACTATTAAAGAAGAATAACTGTTGATGAATTTTTCTTAGCCTTATAATTTGACATGAAGCTACAGTAATTCAGACAGAATTATATCAGTGAACGGATTGGCAATGTAGTAATGACACAGAAAAGAGAGCTAAGAAACAGACTCAGATTTTAAAAACTCTTGATATTTAACTGAGAATATACCAAAAATCAGTGAACAAAGGACAGAATTTCAAAATTAATAGTGCTAAATGATTAATTATCCAACTGTAAAAGCTTTATTTTAGTAGTTAAGGACATAAATCTGGAGGTAGATGTCTTCATCCAAGTTTCAGATGTGCATTTACAGCTTTTTAATCTTGAGTAGTTAGCTAACATCTGTGTGCCTTGTTTTTCTTCCTTGTAAATGAAGGATAATAATAGCTTGCCTCCCTCCGAGGTTTCTTTAAGGTGTCACTTGAGTTAATATAGGAAAAGTATTAAGATAAGTAACTGAAAACTAGTAAATGTAATATATATTAATTATTATTTGTCATAATTGCCTTCAATTTCACTAATTATAAACAGCATCATAATGTGGGAAAAATAAATTTATAATCTTCCCTATAGCATTCCCTAAGTTGTTTTTAAGTATAATAATGATTTAAATGATTAAGGTAAAACTTTAAATAATTTTGTTTCTATCAATGTGTGAGGGATACAGGTTGTTTTGTTGAACACAGAGGTGAAAGTCATTTAAATTGTGTTGTCTGAGAGCAGCAACAGGTTTGATATTGCCCAATCAGTTTTCATGTTTGTATCGATGTGGCCAATGAACTGGCAGATAATTGCTTTAATGCATATTTTGTATTTCAGTAAATTTTACAAATTATTTAAAATTCACCCATCTCTTTTTTGAAACTTACCAAATTAGTTTTATTCTTCAAAGACGCGGTAATGGCCTCTGTTCAGCATGACCACTTTCTGACTCATTCAAATTTAAAATTATCTGTTTTCTATACTCCAACAATGTGTCTGATACTTGTACAGTGCTCATTATTTCCTTCTTACCGAACTTTTAAACTATTCAGTGGTTAAAAATTCCAAGTTTAGAATAAGACATATATAAATTTGAAAACTAATTATAGCAGATCCTAATTGAGGATCTGGGTTGAATGACAACCTCTCTAAACCTCCGGTTTTTTGTTCCTTCTGTTTGAAATAAGAAATAATACACCTATTTATGAGATGCTATTGGAATTAACTTTAACATAAACACTTTCCTATCAGAGTAGGTCTAATTACTTTTTTATTTCCAATTTAACTCTAAACATATCAGCAAAAAACATTGTGCTATGTTGTTTTACCATTCAAAATGTCTTTGAAAATCTCTTATACAGAGAAATATTTAATTAGTGTTTGTTATGGGAATTGGCTGCAAAAGTTAAAGTTCAATCTCCCTATTTTGCTGTGCATTGTCCTTGGAAAGCCCAAAATAATCTCTTCTTCCCCTATTTTCTTGCATTAAGCACTACACAAAGATGTCCAGTTTTAGAGTTACTGAGAAAGAAAACATTTTTCCTCCTTCTATTGTTCCCATACAATTATAGAATGAAATCTGAAGGAGAAAATGCACATAGAATAATATAATTTTATTTTTATGTGTGAAATGTATTATACCTAATAGTTCTGGGGACTCTGAAGTGTTCTCATTAGTTATCACTAAGTTATTTAAATAACATTTCTTTCTCTTGTTATTATATATTGTTAGATTTTCCTAAACTCCTAATGTGCTTGAAAGAGTTTTGTCTTTCAAAAACGAATACTCCAGAAGAACCTCTTTTCACAAGTAGTTACAGCTGATCACTGAGGTTCCTCTAGTTAATTATATAAGAAACACTGAAAATTAACAAGAACCAGTCACTACTTTGTTATTGCAGAATGCTCTCCCTCTCTCTGTCTCCTTTATTTCCTTGGGATTAGGGGGTTAATTTTGTCTGTATCATGCCATAAATGAGGAAAGATGCAATCTTTGCTTACTAGTATTTGGTGAGCAATATATTCAGGTTGTCTCCAGAAGCTACAGATCCTTCTGGTAATTTATAATATACTCATTTTTTCTTTTCTTTTCTTTCTTTTCTTCCTTTCTTTCTTTCTTTTTTTTTTCTTCTGGAAACTTACCCTATGTCTTTTAGAGGCTAAGAGGCTTTTCTTTGAGTGGATATTTATTTTCATGAAATCCATTTTAAATGTTAGGATAGAGCCAGTCAATTCCACATAGACTTACTGAAAAGCAGAATTAGAAGGGATTTTTGTATGTAATCCTTGAAACTCTAAACTTTGCCACAGACAAATCGCTATTTGGCCTTTGTTTCGGTACATCAAAACAGAAAGTATCTATGACACATAGAGGCTCATTTAACTTTTGCTCACAACTAAGTTCAGAAAATGTTATTTTATACTAATTCTGGAATTTTTTCTTAAAGTTTCCACTCAGACAAGTTTATCTTTAATTTTGGAGCCACTGAAAATAAGGTTTTTTATTTTTTTCTTTATTAAAAAAAGTTGAAAAAATACATGTTAAGAAGTAACAGTTTTCTCACCACAAAACCTTATTTTGCACTCTCCTAAGTATTTTGTACACATTTTACCATTCAATACTCACAAAAAAAAAAAAATTTGGACAAGTATTTTCACCCCAGTTTTGCTTGGCAAAACAAAATCAGGGTATAATTTCTAATATTAAAATTCAACTATCATGGTTTTCACATGACTTATTTCTCCTTTAAAAAATAGCAGTTAGTTTGTTCTTAAACATATAACTTCAACTCTTCCTTAATAAATCCTGATTTATATCCATTAGCCATACTCTATTTTTAAAAAGTTCTTTTCTAAATTCTTCATTTAGAATCATTGCCTAAAAGAATGAAAGAAAGAGTATTCAGATGCAATTTCCTTAAAACTTGTGTCCTAAACCGTAAAAAAAGGTCTCCTTTATTACTATCTGTAACTATCTGCAAAGGTATAATTTGGAAGATTAAAAATCTCCAAGGTTGTAATAAAATATTTCTGACAAGCCAGGCTTGGTGGCTCAGCCTGTAATCCCGCGCCTTTGGGAGACTGAGGTGAGTGGATTGCTTGAGCCAGCGGGTTCGAGACCCGCCTGGGCAACTTGGCGAGACCTCATCTCTACAAAAAATCAAAAAATCAGCCGGGTGTGGTAGCGCGAGCCTGTAATTCCAGCTACTTGGAAGGCTGAGGCGGAAGGATCGCCGGAGCCCAGCAGGCGAGGCTGCGGTGACCGGGAGAGGCCACTGCACTCCAGTCTGGGCGACCGAGTGAGACTCCAACTCAAAAAAAAAAAGTTCTGATGCAAATATGGTTCCTGGCTTCTAATAGTTTTACTATTGTATATTATACTATGTGTTAAATTTTTTAAAAATACTTACATCCCAAAGATTATCATTCATAAAACCAGGTATCAAACCAATAGCAGAAAAAGACGTTATTAACCTCTGCAATCATTAAAGAGTAACATAATGTTTTTAAATCATTTCTAATACTGAAATATAATTCTATCTAATACTGTTATACCTAACTCCAATTCTTTCCAATTCTATTTTTATTAGATTAACATATTTGGGTCATAGATACATGCATATTACCTGCGCTACTAAATATTGATTCTTACAGCTAAATAGTTCTTGCTTTAATCACTTTGCATACTGTACATACCTAGGGAACACATAAACATGTATTGTCCAATAATAACTAACAAACAAATCTTCCTACTTTGCCTGTATTCATTCATGTAATTCCCATAACCACCTTTTGTGAATTCTCCTTCTTCTAGAGATGCTGTTGCTGCCATAGACAGGTTAAGTGAGAAAACCAAAATTCCAGTTTGTTAACAGAAATGCTTGTGTTGAAGTCCAGGCAATTTGTTCTAGAGTTTGTCCTCTTATTCATTATCTTTCCTATAAGAGTTCACTACGTTACAAATGCACATTTTATTAAATTACATTTGTTTTACAACTCATGGCATATGACATTGTTTATTATGATTGTTGATTAGAATTGCATTCAATTAGTGAGATATTTTCACACTGCCTACAACATACATATACATACACATGTACAAACACACAAGCAGAATAATTTCTAGAAAATGTCTTTAGGGTCTAGTACACTATGAAATATCTTAACTTTAGAAAGCAAATGATGGGGTAACAGATGACTTGGCAGCTAGTGCTAAGACAGATATGAGTGTACATATATGATTATAAATTTCTCGTGGTCTTCACTGTTTGATTCCTTTAATAAGAATTCCTGACAATGACATTTAAAAAAATAATTTGTTGAACAACTTTTTACTGACCATGCTCAAGTTATTCTGCCTTTTCCCTCAAAGTGTGATCTGAACACCAGTATTAGCAACATTCCCTGGGAACTTTTAAGAAAGACAAAATATTAGGTCTCCTCCTGGATCAACCAAGTCCAAATTCTTATTTACCAAGATCCCAGGTAACTCATATCCACATTGAGATTTTAAAAACCACTGTTCTAATGTATCCAGTAGTCTCTACTTTAATTAATTAATTTATTTATTATTTATAATTTTAAAGATGTGGGGTACATTTCAGGGTATACAATGTTGATTATACAGGTACCCTTGTTGATGAAGTGTGCCCCTCCCTGCCCTAGCAGTTTCCCTCAGCTGCCAATCCCACCCCCTCCCCCGACAGTTTCGCACTAATCGCTTTCTTATAGTATTATAATTGTTTAAGGTCCCCTTATGAGTGAGAACATGTGGTATTCTGTTCTTTGTTTCTGTGATAGATCACTGAGTATGATACTCTAAATCCGGTGAAGTCGCTGCAAAGTCCATATGTTTGTCCTTCTTTATGATTGCCTAATATTCCATTGTGTATATGTACCACATTTTAAAAATACAGTCCAGCTTTTGTGAATAGAGTTGCAACAAGCATATGTGTGCAGGTATCTTCTTTTCTAGTAACTTATATTCTCTGTGTTGTACAATGTGGTAGCAACTAGTCATGTGACATTTACTCTTAAATGCAATGTATTTAAAATAAAATAACCTTGAAGTTTCAGTTCTTCTGTAACACTAGCCACATGTTAATTATTCAAATATTATTCCTGTGAATAATAGATATTATTCCTGTGAAGAATAGATACTATATTGAATATCTCTGATATAAAATATTTCCATTATTCTTGGCAGTTCTACTTAAAGCAGTGCTCTGGATTAAAGATCAACATGTTTTTATTTATTGTAAAGAGTCAAGAAGTAAATACTTTAAACTCCATGTTCTATATTCAGTTTCATTTTCTCATCTCTTCCTCTTTCTTCTTTATTAACATCTTTTTAAAAAATGTAAACTGATTCTTAGCTTCTACATACCTACACAGGACATTGACTGAATTTGGTCTGCATCCTACGGTTTGTAAATGCCAAGTCTAACTAGGTAATTGTTAGATAAAACAATTTTTATTTTAATTTACAAGAAGAGCTGTAGAAAATACAGTGTATCCACTCAGAAAGACTTAAAATTTTAAAAAAAACTTTGATATTTTATTCTTAAAGTCATCTCTTGATTTTAACCTGATTTCTCATTCTATAAAAATGATTCTAAGGGATAAAGATATGACAAAATATATCCTGAGTTCCACCCACTGCTGTCAGCCCTGCAATCAAATAGCTGCACCAGGAAGGGACTACATATCATCACTGTAAATTTAAAAAAAAAAAAATCTTGTCACTTGCAACAGGAGATACAGTGTAGCAATTCTGGGACACAGTAATGATGGCATCAAGTCAATTGACAAAATAGTCCACTTTATTTCTGGTCCTTCCTCACAAAGACCTCAGACCGTTACAATGTATAACATAATTTTTCCAGAGAAAAACATAAAGTATTTCAGTTGTACTTTTTAACAAAAAATACACCAGTCTACTTTCCTCATAAACCCTGTGTGCATGGAAATTGTTTCTTTCTGTAATCATAGCACTGAAGCTCTAAAAATATCATTGCACAGTGACCCTTTCTTGAGGTTGTACTAAATTACATGGTTTCCCAGGCCTTGGGATAGAATGTCTTAACATAATTTATGTTTTGCAAAAGTTTTAAAGTGATATACTAATTTTAATACCAATTTGACTTTAAACTGTGTCTGAGAACTGAGCAAATATATATATAGAGAGAGTGACAAACAGATGACTGATTCTTCCACCATGACAACCCACCTGCCCATACCACGCTGAATGTTCTGCAGTTTTTGAGCAAAATGACATGACCCCTGTAGCCAACCCTCCCTATTCACCTGATCTAACCAGTGACATTTTGTTGCTGTTGTTTCCTTGAATGAAAAAAGTTCTCAAAGAGAACGTTTTGCCAATATGGAAGAGGTGAAACAAAAACTGGCAAAAGAATTAAAAGGCATTAAATTTATGCAATAATAAAAAAACATTAAATTTATGAGTTAAAAACTGAAAAACCATCTTAGGTAATTTTCATCAAACAAAGTACTTTGAAAGATACTGAAGTTTAGACATGCAAGAATCAATACACATTTTTTTAATAAATAAATTCCATTTTGGGGTACCCTCTGTGTGTGTGTGTGTGTGTGTGTGTGTGTGTGTGTGTGTGTGTGTTCAGAATTCCTCTCATCCAAAATTTTAAAGTCTCTTACTGAATCTGGGTTTCAGAGCCTAGTCTTCCTTTAGACTGAGCTTTCCTCCAGGAGAGGCCTCCGTTCCTCTATAAAGCGACTTTGATTTAGCCTATATAGTTTATTTTCTAGTGTTTCCAATTACATCTGACACCTAGCAGTAATAGAAGTCCAGATTCAGGTGATATTCCCGCAACATATATAATAAAGATATAATAAAAAATATTTCTAAAATGTATTCTGTACCATGCCCAGTGGCTCATGCCTGTAATTTCAGCCCTTGAGAGGGTGAGGTGGGAGGATCGCTTGAGGTCAGGAGTTTGAGACCAATCTGGGCAAAATAGCAATACAATAGCTCTATAAAAAATGTTTTAAAATTAGCTAGGCGTGGTGGTGCATGCCTGTAGCCACTGCTACTTAGGAAGCTGAGGCAGAAGAATTGCATGAAAGTCCAGGAGTTTGAGATTGAGTGAGCTATGATCACACTACTGTCGTCAACCTGGATGACAGAGAGAGATTCTGTTTCTAAAAAAATAAATTAAGCAAGTAAATAAATAAATACATAAAATTTATGCTGAATTCTTGAAACTTGCAGAATAAAAAAATATCTGTAATGTATTTTATCATTATTAAATATAATACTATACAATACATATAAAATGTATTAATGTGCAAATGATAAAACCATCAACACATTTTATTTTACCATTTTGTTGACAATACATCTGTCTATTTTTATTAGGGTTAAATATTTCAATCTGATTTATGGTGCTTAACCTAGCCCTGCATTTAAACTAGCCATTACTTCTACTTGTAAATAGTCTTTAATTGTGTGTAGGAAAAAAAAAAACTCTTCTATCTCAAACTTATTAAATTATTTGTCTGATTATGAAAATTGTAAATGTTTTAATAATGGAGTTACTTGCAATACATAATGCTACTGACAGCTAATTATACTGTAAATTACATTATAGTATGTTTGCTATTTCAATTTTACTCCTCAGCCAGGAGGTATGAAATTTGTATCTAAGTATTCAAAGTATAATTACTTTAAAAAATGTGCCCACTCCTTGCATATATATTGAAGCTCCTATTCATTAAAAGAATTGCAGCTATACGCCAACAAAAACCTGATTCCTCCATATCAAAAGATAATTAAATGTTAAAGCTATAATATTCAAATAGAAATGTTTAACAACTTTGAAATGTACTGATATACCTGCCAAACACATAGTTGTAAGTTAACCCAACTCTATTTTCATATCATTTGTGTTTTGCTCTAAAAATTTCCTCAATTAATTTCTCATGTTGGCCGGGCTCGGTGGCTCAGCCTGTAATCCCAGCACTTTGGGATTAGTCCTAGGCGAGTGGATTGTCTGAGCCTGCGGTTTCGAGACTAGCCTGGGCAACTTGGCGAGAACTTGTCTCTGCAATAAATAAATAAAAAAACTTAGCCAGGCATGGAAGTGCGTGCCTGTAGTTCTGACTACTTGGAAAGCTGAGGTGCAAGGCTAGCCAGAACCCAGGAGGTCCACGCTGGGTTGGCCCTGAGTGTGCCACTAAACTCCAGCCTGGGCCACGGAGTGGGACGGCAATTAAAAAAAAAAAAAAGATTCTTATGTCATCAAAGTCATACACTAAAGAAAATATCATATAAATATGCAAATCTATTTTCGCTATATCATACATGTATAAAGAGTGGCTTTTGAGACAGAGGCCATGAAACAATTAGATTATATATTGAAGACAGTTAAAGACACAAACCATTCAGAGAAGAAATGGAATCAGGATGAAAACCTATTTACATATGCATTACTTGGTTGTTGTCAAGACTTCATAGCTTGGCAAGAAAGTAGGTCTGCTCCCCATAAGAGCCTCTCATTAATTGATGTAGCATTCATGCTACATGAAGAAGGTTAGAAGAAAATGTTCAACAAACCGATGAGCTAAAAATCTAGGCAGAGAAAATGTTATGTATAACACACTATTTGAGTATTATTTTTGTCTATTTTCTCTACATTTCCATATCTTGAATTTGTCCTGCTACCTGCATGTTATGTAAAGAGTACAAAGCTAGGAAACATTCTACTAAAGCCTTGCTACAAAACCTTGTGATCTCCAGGCGGCCTGATAATCCATGTAAACTTCAGTGTATACATGTGAACGAAAGAATGGACGTGGAAGGCCTGCGTCTCCTAGTCCAAGTAAGGTCTGCTGGTCCAAGTTGACCCTTGGCTGGTGTCTAGGAACTAAGTGGATAAACAGTTCCTTACACTAATATAAAATCTTCTGCAATAATAAGACTAACTAGCTGTGTTAAAACTGTGATTTATGCTAAACTTCTCTCGTTCTAGGAGTCCAGAATTCTGATATGTGCTAAACAGAGTATGATAGTTTAACTCCATATTTTGATGTTTGACTGTAGACAGTTTTTAAGCCTTCCCCTCCCTCTTACCTTTCTGTTCCACCTCTGGCAAGATAGCAAGAAAGTATGGGTGCTCCTTCTTTTTTGAATCTGGTGAGAGGTTCAAACTACACAGTCAGCACCCCAGTTTCAACCCTTAACCACTATATAAACCCCAAGACAGTCTCCTTTTCAGGATCTGCTTGGGGGCCACCTTTCTTTCCTCAGAGAAGCTTATTATATGAGTATAAACTTCTTCACACACTGTGTGTGTGGGGCGAGAGGTGTGGATGTGGTATCATCAGCCTTGTCATCCCAACCAAAATTTGGATGCCACTCTGTTCTACTCTTTAGGTTGACCACAAGACAGAGAGTGCCCACAACACCAACCACTGTAAAAACCTTGAACACAGATTCTCTAATGAGATTTCCTTATAGACAACACTTTACACATTTTGATGGGTTTTTTGGAAAAGTTAAGTGTGTTCTTTGTGACTCCACTGGGAGAGGACTACAGGAAGTGTGCACCTGGTTTTCTTCAGAGTTTACCCAATGGATTTTCCCTCTGCTGATTTTGATATGTATAGTTTGACTATAATAAGCTATAACCTTGAATGTAACAACTTTTGAGTGTTGTGAGTCCTTCTAATGAATCGCTAGAAATGAGGAGGTCTTAGGGACCCTCACATAATGCATTCATATTATTACAGTTTATTGATTAGACTCAGAAGTGTACATAGCTCTCCTCTTTTATGCCATATCTGTATCTTGGTATTACTTTCACAGAGTCCAATTTTACAACTGATTGTTACTATGCTTTCTCTATCTGGAGAGAATTTCACAATTAAGAACAAAGAGTGGTTTTACTACAGTCTTTTCTAACTCTATTCTGTGTATTTATTGTAATAAACTATAATTGTCAGAAATATCAACATATATTTTGCATATCATTAGAAATAAATGATGCTAAATATATTTTAATAAAATTATGTATGAGAGAAAAAGTAAATAAAGATTTAGAAGAATACTGTTTTAGCTTTCTTTGAACAAATCTTGAATTAAAATTAGTACATTTGCATATTTAGCAGGCTTTTGGAATACATAAATTTATTGCATTTTCCAGATAATTATGAATATGATATAGAAAATTAAATTCATTTTGAAACTGATCCTGACAAAACTATGGCATTTTGTTTCATTGCCATAGTTTCAATTTGATTTCAATTTGAAACATTGTGATCATTATGAAAACAATTTATGCTTATGTTAATCATGTAAATTTAGGAAAAAAACCCTCTAATAACAAAATAATAGGCATTTTTGCATTCCCATTATCCAGGAATAACTTTGTTATGACATTAGTGTGTGTACTTTGCGTGAGTATGCCTTACTCTATTTTCTTTATTTCTGTACCCAAATTATCTGTTTAGCAAAGATTTTAAAGCAATATTTACTTAAAATTATGTTATGAGAATTTTGTTATTTTTATTTAGTTTTATTTCCAAAATATAATTTTTATAACTTAACATCATAGTTTTCCTATTAGCCTTTATTATTAGTCTAGAAGTCTGTATAGACTTTCGAAAAATAGAGGATATCAGGAACTTTATGCTAATTAGACAATTTTTTGTGAAAGTGGTAATTTTTGAAAAATATAATGTATTAAGATAAGTAATAAGCAATAGATATTCTCTAGGTCTGATGTTCATTTAAAAATTACATCTATTATTTTCAAAATGCTTCAGAAATAGATCTATAAGCTTAGGCCCATATAGATAGCTTCCTTACATTCGTCTATATATTTAAGAAAGGAACATTTTTACACAAAACTATCCAGATAATGAAAACAAAAAGGGAAACGTAACAATTGTTTTTTGAAGCCACAATAACATTGATATCAACATCAGATAAAGATATTACAAGGAAGAAAAATAGAGAAGCACAACTATCAGGAGCATAGAATTAATAATCTAATTATTATTAGCAAATAAAAATATTAGCAAAATAAATCAGGCAAAAAGAAAGGCAATAAATTCATCAAATAAGGTAGATTAATTTATAAAATACAAGAGTAATTTAGTACCCAAAAACACTTAATATAGTTCATAAAAGGAATCAAAAGTCATATAATTTCAGCAAGTGCAGAAAATTACCTTGAAAAATAATCAATTCACAGACAATATTAACAATTTACTAGAAATAGAGGATGCTATTTTTACTCCAATAAAAAGCAATAATTCAGTGGTGGGATGTCACCAAAATTGTAGAATAGAAGCAATTAAACTTTACACTTCTTCCTCCAGAAATTCAAAACCAAATAACTAGAACCAAGATGAGCACCAACAATATCACATGTAATATGCATAACTATTATGTATTAAATTGTTTGTAAAAATAAAAACAAAAACAAAATACTTCCAGAATGTACAACAGATATCCAAAGATAGTTAAAAAAAAAAAATGAACCATAAAAAAGTTAACTCTGAGTTCTGAGTGCAACAAGGATACCTGACATTGGGAGTATTATAAAATATATCACATGAGTGGGTCACATCTGAATGAGAAGGCCAGAATAACCTACCAAACACTAGTAAAATTATAATAAAATACAGTATGATATAATGTGACACCATAAGAACATTCGAGCAATAAAAGGCATATGATTTGGAAAGAAGGAGATAATTGTCATTATTAGCAAATGTCATTATGTACCCACCAGAATGACTAACATATCAAAAAGAGACAAAAAAGAAAATATTAGGAAAGTCTCAAACAGCCTGAAAGATAATAACCTATTGTTGGAAGTGAAAACTGGTAGAATACCTTTGAAAAAGTAACTATATGAATGCGTTATGACTAAGCAATTTCATTTCCAGATAAATAGCTAACAGATTTGTTTATAGTTTTAAAAGCAGAGATATATATTATTTATTACAGTCAAAAACTGGAAATTAGTCATATGCTCATCAGAATGGAGTTTGCAATATTATATAATAAAATATGATTTAGTCATTATAATGAACAAAATTTAACTACAGCAATGATATGAAAGAGTCTCATGAGCATAATAATACTCATGAGCTGGACCCAAGAAATATTAATACTCTGTATGAATCTAGTTCAAAGCAGGAGAAACTCATCTTTGAACTAGAAACCAAGATAGAGGTTATAATGCAGTAAGTGAGGTTAGTGACAGGAAAAAAGCACAAAGTATCATGATAATTTCCTTTTTTTTTGGAGTTAGAGTCTCACTCAGTCCCCCAGGCTGGAGTGCAGCAGCCTCGACCTGCTGGGCTCTGGCGATCCTTCCTCCTCAGCCTTCCAAGTAGCTGGAACTACAAACGCGCGCTACCACACCTGGCTAGTTTTTGATTTATTGTAGAGATGAGATCTCGCCAAGTTGCCCAGGTGGGTCTCGAACCCACGGGCTCAGGCAATCTACTCACTTCAGCCTCCCGAAGCGTGAGATTACAAGCTGAGCCACTGAGCTAGGCTATGAGAATTTTCTAATTTTGAGTTTCTTCTCAGTTGATATTTTTAATGAAAATTATTATACTACTTATTATCAAAATAATGTATATACTGTAAATTTTGATAAATTAATTTTTTTCGTTTAATTATTTTTATTTTAAAGATGTGGGCTACAATTCAGAGTTAGGTATACAAATGTTCATTATGCAGGTATGCTTTTTGATGAGGTGTGCCCCCCCCTTCTCCAGGAGGCAGATTCCCACTACTGCCAATACCACTTTCCCGCTCCCCTCCTGGCAGTTTCCCGCTACTGCCAATCTTTTTCTTATAGTATTATGAAAATTGTTCAAGGAGTGAGAACATGTGATACTCAGTTCTTTGTTTCTGTGAGAGATCATTCAGTATTATAAACTCTAATTCCATCCAGGTTGCTGCAAAGTTCATGATTTTGTTCTTCTTTATGGCTCTGTAATATTCCATTGTGTATATGTACCATATTTTTTTATCCAGTCCTCTTTTGACATGCAGCATGGTTGGTTCCATGTTCTTGCTACTGTGAACAATGCTGTGATAAATATACATGTGCAGTTAACTTTTTTATAGAATGACTTGGTTTCTTTTGGGTATATTCCCATTAGGGGGATTGCGGGGTTGTATGGATGATAGATTTTTAGACCTTTTAGGAATCATCACACGTTTTCCACAGACTGTACTAGTTTGCACTCCCCCCAACAGTGTACAAATATTCCCTTTTTGCTATATGCTCTCCAGCATCTGTTGTTTTTTGAGTTATTGATGATAGCCATCCTGACTAGAGTTAGGCAATATCTCAGTGTAGTTTTAATTTGCGTTTCTTTGATGACTAATAAGGTGGAGCATTTTTTCTTGTATCTGTTGGCTGCTTGTATGTCTTCTTTTGAGAACTTTCTATTCATATCTTTTGCCCACTTTGTATAATGGGGCTGTCTATTTTTTTCTTTTCAGCATGTCTGAGTTCCTTATAGATCCTAGATGTTAGGCCTTTGCCAGACGTACAGTTGGCAAATAGTTTTTCCCAGTCTGTGGGCTGTCTCCCTGCTCTCTTGATGGTTTCTTTGGCTTTGCAGAAGCTTGTCAGTCTGATGAGGTCCCACTTGTCTATCTTATTTCTTATGGCATGGGTGCTTGGGGTTTTGATCAGGAATTGGTTGCCAACTCCAATTTCCATTAGAGTGTCGCCTACATTTTCTAAGATTCTTACAGTTTGAGGTTTTACTTTTAGATCTTTGATCCATTTAGAGTTGATTTTTGTGTATGGTGATAGGTAGGGATGTTGTTTTAATCTTCTGCATGTAGTCAGCCAGTTGTCCCAGCACTACTTACTGGATAGGTTCTCCTCTCCCCTGTCATTGATGGTGGAGGCTTTGTTGAAGATGATTTGGTAGAGAAATTGAGGTTTTGCTTCTGGAATCTCTATTCTGTTCCATTGGTCTATATACCTGCTCTTGTGCCAGGCTGTTTTGGTGATTGTAGCTTTATAATAGATTTTAAAGTCTGGGAGTGGGATACCTCTTATTTTTTTTTTTTTGCTGAGGATTGTTTTGGTGATTTGTGATTGTTTATGTTTCCATATGAATTCCTGTATTTTTGTTTCCAGATCTGAGAAGTATGTTGCTGACAATTTATGGGTATTACATTAAATCTGTAGATTGCCTTGGGTAGGATGGACATCTTGATAATGTTGATTGTTCCAATCCATGAGCATAGAATTTTTTTCATTTGTTTGTGTCATCTTTGACTTCTTTGAGCAGTGTTTTGTAGTTTTCATTGTAACAGTCTTTCATGTCTCTGGTTAGGAAGATGTCAAGGTATCTGATTTTTTCCTTTTCTGGTTATTTTTGAATGGAATTGTGCTTTTTTATTTGGGTTTCTGTTTGTTGTTGGTGTATAGAAATGTGACTGTCTTTTGCACATTTATTTTATACCCTGAGACTTTGCTAAAGTCCTTTATCAATGCAAAGAGGTTTTGACAGATTCTCTTGGGTTTTAATGTATAGAATTATGTCGTCTGCAAAGAGGGATAACTTGACTTCCTCTTTTCCTATTTGGACACTGCTGATTTCCTTCTCTTGTCTGATTATTATAGCTAGGACTTCCAAAACTATGTTGGAAAGGAGGGGTGATAATGGGCATCCTTGTCTTGTTTTGGTTTTCAGGGGAAATGGTTCCGATTTCTGTCTGTTTAGCAGTATGCTGTCTGTGGATTTCTCATAGATGGTTCTCTTAATATTTTGAGGTATGTTCAATCTATACCTAGATGTTTGAGGATTTTTATCAAGAAAGGTGCTGGATTTTATCAAAAGTTTTATCCATGTCTAATGATATAATAATGTGGTGTTTATTTTTACATCTATTGATGTATTTAATTACATTTATGGTCTTAAGAATGTTTAACATCCCTGCATCTTGGGGATGAAGCCTTTTTGGTCATGGTGGATGATTTTTGAGATGTGTTTTTGAATCCGATTTGCTAGGATCTTGTTTTGAATTTTAGCATCAATAGTCATCAATGGCCTGTAGTTCTCTTTCTTTGTTGGATCTTTACCTGGTTTTGGTATCAATGTGTTGTTAGCTTCATAAAATGATTTGGGGAGAGTTCCATCTTTCTCAATTGTCTGCAGTACTTTCAGTAGGATTGGTATCACTTCCTCTTGTATGTTTTGTAGAATTCTGCTGGAAAGTCATCTGGTCCAGGGCTTTTTTTAAAGGTAGTTTTCCTATGACATAGTCAATTTCCTGCATTGTTATTGGTCTGTTTAATATTTTTTAAAAATAAAATTGTATAACCTATATAATTTTAATTTGATAAAAGAGATTTCATCAGGTAAGTACTGCATTTTAAAATGCCCCTTTCTTATGTTAAAGTTTTTTACTCCTAAGGTATTATTCTATGGTAAGATTCCAAATTTGTGAGAGATGTGTGACAGACAATTGTAGAAGGGTAGGTGAGAAAGAATTGGCAGATAGATTTTCATAAAGATCAATTTTAAAGAGGCATGAAAATAGGAGATAATACTTTTAAATTTAATTATCTTTATACACTTTATACTTTCATGAACTTTGAAACATTTCATGTTTCCTGACATTATCCTATACTGTTTGCCTTTCAACTTAATCATTGTTATATATAACAATATATTAAACAATCTATTAATTATATCTCTCTCTATATATTTCTATACTAAATATATATCTTTAAGAACATTCTACCACAGGCCTGCATATGAAAAATGGTTTCATGAAAGAGGTTGACTCAAACTGATAAAGGCAGAGGGGTGAGTTAGAAAAGATAAGCCATGTGAATTTTGTAGAGAAGTAGAGATTCAAATGCAGTAGAAGTGACTTACTTGGGATATCCTGCTTAACCATTCTATCACTGTAAGTGAAGAGGGAAGGAGGATGGAGAGAGAAACACATAATTAACTAATTACTTACACAATACACCAAATGGCTGCCCATGGACTTTATTTGAAGGAAAAATTATGACTTCTTTCTCTTTTTTTGGTTGAAAAATATAGTTTATTTAGAAAGTAGATTAGAGAGAGAAAAGGCAAACTGCATTCCCCAGAATGGGGGAGGGGGTCAAGCTTACAGAGAAGCGTAGCACAAAATTATGATTGCATTTGATCATATCAGGACACTTTACACAAAAGCAGAAAAAAAATTAAAATGGCAAGCACACTTATTTTAAAATTATTTCTGACTATCAAATTGTTTACATTTTTAAATGTCAGATAGTTATTTTAATTATTGTTTTGATAATGCGCTTTAAAAGATTACTGATGCTGAGGAAAAAAGTCACAAAATATACATACATAACACAGTGGTTGTTATTCTATATATGGTTCAGCAAAAACAAATCCATAAGCTTTTATTCTATAATGATAGGCAATTCCATTTAGATAAAGTGACATATTGTTAAGGTACTTTTTTTTCCTTAGAAATATTTTATTCTGGTTTAAGAAATTATCTGTCATGATGAAGCATTTTTCCGTGTTTCTATTGAAGTATACACATTGGTTTCTTTAAATAATATTCTAATTGAAGTCCATGAATCTGGAATTTTGTAACTATTTCCTGATACTAGAAAATCTTGATAATTTTTTTGTCATCAGTATTATATCATAACATCCCTTTGATGATTTTTGAATATTATCATAAATGTTTAATGTTTGTTAATCTACTACAGTGGCCTGAATGATTTAGGTCACAAAGGTAGAGCCATCAAGAATGTGATTAGTGCTCTTACAAAAGAGACATGAGAGAGTTTTCTCTCTCTCTTTCTCTCCCCCACCCCCATTATATGAGTACAAGTACACAGGAAGATAATAGCCATTGTAAACTAGGAAGAGTATGCTTCAGATAAAGAATCTGTCAGGTCCTTGATCTTGGACTTCCCATTATCCAGAATTTTGAGAAATAAAATGTTTGTTGCTTAAGTCACTCAATCTACAATAGTTTGCTATAGCACCCTGGCCTGACTGAGACATCTGTCTTGCTTTAAATAGCTATATGTGAATTAGACACACACAAGAAATTAAGTAGCATTGATAACAATACTGTAGTACCCTAGCTCAATCTCTCAATTGCTAAACAAATTCCCAACCTTATGGTTCCAGAATTAAATGTCTATTTCTCTGCACAGAAATTACAGGTATGGACAGATGCTTTTCACTCATATTGGTTTTGTTGTTGCTTTTTGGTATGTTTTCCTTTCCAGTTTCAAAATTCTTGTATGCCTCCTCCTGGTAAACTAATAGTTATGTAAATTATGACTTCTCCCCTGTTCTGACATTGGTGTTGATACAATAGCATTCCCTATAAGCTGGCAGGGATAAAGCTTAAAAGAAAGGAATGGAAATATTTACCATTAACCTTGGATATCAACATACAGAGAGCCACAGTATTACACTACGAAGAGGAATAGAAAAGGGACTACATCTATTGTTTAAGTGTGAGTAGATTTCCCTGACAAATAAAAAATTGTCTTCTATCTAGATAGTAAAATTTACTTCATTCGTATGTTTCACACATCTGAAGAGCTCTTTCCTATATCTTTATTTTTTAAAACATGCTCCGGCCTTGAGGGAGGAGAGATTATTATCAAAGTTGGTCCATGATTTACTAGACCATCTACTTCTTTTACCTCTCCCTGGAAGTCTAGTGGTTAGGATTTGGCACTTTTATTGTGGAAAATCTCATTCCTTTACTAATGTTATTATTTGCTAAGCAGCAGATGTCAAATGGTACAGCTGAATCTGCTTAACTGCCCAAATCAACCCTTTAAAAATTAACTTTATAATGAGTCAACTTACAGAATTGGCTTAAGTGAAGCTATGCTAAATGTCTAAAACTGGCTTGTAAGATAATCGACCACTGTAGCTGCGAGTCAAATGCAGGTTAGCATGCATGTATTTGGCATCTTTTCATACCAATTTTTTCAGACTTAAAATTGAATCTTCTTCTGCCTCTGTCACTTTGTATTTGTAGTCATCACTATCCTTTTACTTGATAATATGACTTATGGGTTAATTAAGAAAACCTAGTTACAAAAATAAACCTAAATGACAAATGAATATTTAACTGTGAGAATTAAGCTGATAGCAAAAAGTTATTAACACTGTGGTCACTTACAATATTCATACACACTTTAAAATTTGTTTTGTTTCTTTTTTAAAAAAATTGTTATATATTTAGGTGGTACAATTGTACATTTGTAACATGGACATATTGCAACAGCTAGCAATTACACTTACCTTCTAAAATACTAGCAAATACATTTCTGTAAGCAAAAAGGATGATATAAAGGGTCAGCTATCATTATAAATCAGGATCAAACATATATTAATATTTTATGTTTTCATAAATATGGAATTGTTACTTATTTTATATTTTATAATATAATTTTGCGCATATAGTATCATAATTAGCTTTATATAACTTCAACCTTAATCATAAATTAAAATAACTTTATTATATTTATTACAATAATTACCATGGCCTGCCCAGTTTCTTCTGTTGTTATTGTGTTGAAGTGTTTAAAAAAATATCCAAAATTTGATACAAAATTTGAGACAACAGTGTGTACAGTATAATCTTAGCACCATGCTTGGTGTTGTTTAACAAACCGCCATTAAGATTATTTAAGCCGGACTTGGTGGCTCAGCCTGTAATCACGTGCTTTGGGAGGCTGAGGTGAGTGGATTGCCTGAGTCCGCGGATTCGAGACCCGCCTGGGCAACTTGGCAAGACCTCATCTCTACAATAAATCAAAAAATTAGCCAGGCGTGGTAGCACGCACCTGTAGATTCAGCTACTTGGAAGGCTGAGGCGGAAGGATTGCCGGAGCCCAGCAGGTCAAGGCTGCGGTGGCTGGGAGTGGCCACTGCACTCCAGTCTGGGTGAAAGAGTGAGAATCCAGCTCAAAGAAAAAAAAAAAAAAAAGATTATTAGAGGAATATATTTGTGTTACTATCATCTAATTTGATCCCAGACCTTGTGGAGTACATGCCAGCATAAAGATTTCTTATCTACAGAGAACACAATTTCAGAATTCATGGTTTTATTGCCCTGTAAGATTTTTACTTGTTTTATAGTTAACTTAATCACATTATTTTAACATTCTTTACTATTATTTTTGTTAATTACAACTATCGGTACCTATGTTTTTCTCTAATGCTCTTTGAATCAGTATATCCTTTAACTGGTTTCTTCACTAGCAAGAAATGAAGACACATTTTCATGTTATAGTTGTTTAAGAATCATGCTAGTAGCTTTTTAAAAATTAAAATTTGACAGTATAAAATGTAGTTCACTCCCCCAGATATTGTGTTTTATTACTGAGTTAAATTTTACATATTCAGTGGCCATAATTGTAGTTGTTAAATCAAAAAGCTCATTGCAAATTTTAAAATATCTTTCTGTGATTGACCAAAAAAAAAAAAAAAATTTTAGATTAGCTTTGATTCCCATATGATTTTACAGCTGACAAAAATAGTGCAAATTAATGCTGAATTTTCTGAAACTCTTCACTTTGATCTCATAACAGTATAGCTGTAGACTTACAGCTCAATAATCATTTTAAGAGGCAGATTTGTTCACTCATTCATGTGCCTTTATTTCTTTTTGTAAGTGTATCAACCCCTGACTCATTTTATCCCATCTCACTGGTTTGGTTCTAATTGGAATTACTTTCCTCCAATCTTCTCTGTTCTGTTAGTTTGCCCATGAAAATCTGTCATCAAGTGTGTACTCTTTCCATTATCAAAATTCAACTTAATTTACAAGAAGGATTTAAGCTTCTCTTATTTGTCAGGAATCAAAATATTTATTATTGAAACCACACATATATATTTAATTCAAAGGCAGCAATCAATGAAAATTTAAAATTTACATATTTCATATATTCACAAAATACAGTAAGTAGAGTATATTTCCTAAAAATTACTCTATTGGAAATTTATAAACATATTAGGGAATAGATATGTAACTTTTATTTGGGTTTTGGGTTGAGAAATTAGTGTCAGGAAATTATGTCATTTGACTGAAGTATTTGTTGCCTTTAAAATCAATTTGTAACAATATCGGTGGATATAGAAGATATTATGTTTAGTGAAATAAGCCAGGCACAGAAAGACAAATACTGCATGATCTCACTCACATGTGGAATTTAAAAAAACAAAAAAACAACTCCTATAGAATTAGAGAGTAGTCTGGTAGTTACCAGAGACTAAGGTAGTTAAGGGGGAGAAGCAGTTATGGAGCTCTGGGCCCAATCATACACAATTAAGGTTAGATAGAAGGAATGAGTTCAAGAGATCTATTGAACATCATGATAGCTATAATTAATGATGATATACTGTATTCTTGAAAACTACTGAGAGTATGTGTTGTGTTCTAACCACAAAAATGATAATCATGTGAGGTAATGCATCTACTAATTAGTTAGATTTAATCATTATACAGTGCATATACACTTCAACACATTTTGTGTACAATAAATACATTCAATTGTATATCTCAATTTTTGAAAATAAATAAATTTGAAAAAAGTTAAAGCTGATAACAATAGCAAAAATTCTCCTTCTTCCTCTATTAAGCATATTGCATTTCTACTGGGAGAAGGTAATTTATAAAATTTCAAATAAAATCATGATACAAATTTCATGGTATCCTACTTGATGTGTTGATGTGTTTCTCCATACATGCACTGACAACTCAGAAGTTCTTTGTCAATTAAAAGTGGGTAAGTTGTTACCAATGAAAAGCATGTCTGTATCACAATAAATCTGTTTTGCAGATGCACCATCAATGTAAATCTAGGGATTTTATTTTTCACTATTATGAAAAGTAAAATAACATTCTTAATCAACCAGAATATATTTTTTCTCATGCAAATTATCTCACTGAAATGTTCTCTCTGTTCACTCAAGATCTAGTCCAAGCTTCATGAAGATTTCTGCATGTTCTAACTTGCAAGATAGATTACTCTTCTTTGAAAACCTTATGTGGTTGATGCCTTAGAAAATTATATGTAAGGTCTTATTTACATACAATACTTTTCCCTTATACAAAATAGAAATGTGCCCACTTTAGTTATTTCTACGTACTCTCTTCTGTTCTATTTTTTCTGATAGTTTACTTTGAGAATTGGGATATAATTTATTATTACATAAATCATTGTTATATTCCCTATATGAAATAAAATGACATTGCTATCCTATTTTAGGAAAATATGTCATTCAGGGTTTGGTCAAGATGCAGAACTACTATGGGCGATAAAGGCAATTTATTTTGGGAATAGGATCTGACATATTTTTGAGACTGGGTTAAGCAAACTAGATAAATTTGAAATCTAGTTCTTGTCCTGAAGTCACATGATCTGGCTGGCAGGAAGCAAAGACAAACATGAAAAGGAGATAGCCAGGCAAAATGGACCCTTAAGTGTGAAACAGTTTCTAATAAAATAAACTGGATCTAATATTTTTAGCTGACGGTTTCTATTCTCCAACTTCAATGATGCTGACAACTTATAGAAGAGCTGGTAAGAGGTGCTACAGAACTGCATGTGAACCACACTTAAGAATTGAGAAAAATAAATGGATATGGCAGAAGCTGAAGAAATTAAATTTCAGATGCAGCACTAAATAGATCAGCAGGTTTTAGAGAAGCTGAGACATCTGAAGTCACCATTCACCAACAGGGTGAACTAACCAAGATGTGACAATACTCGAGCTATAACTACCTGAAATTATATCAGCCTTCTGTGCTTCACTCCTATTACTAAATCATGTGCAAGTTACTCTTGTAGCCTAACTCAGATATAGTTCACCATTTTCACTGCTTTTTATATCTAAAGTTTCCCATTTGTAATTATTTTGATTCATTCCTCATTTGGCTAGAGAACAGTTTAATAAAATTTTTCAGGAAATTAATATGAGTAGTAAACTTTCTTTATAATGACTATCAATTTTCTACACAATTTTGAACTATTGTACAACTTTTTGTTTTTTGTTGGTGGTAACTTTGCCATTGCTGTTTCTGTTATTTGTTGTGTTTTTAATCATGCTATTTATTTATGCTAGTGATTTATTTGCGTTATTATATATTTTGGATATTAACTTCTTATCACACATATGACTTGCAAATATTTTCTACCAATCCAATGAATGTCTTTTCATTTTGTTAAGTGTCTCCTTTGCTGTGCAGAGGCATTTTAGTTTTATGTCATGTCACTTATTTATTTTTGCTTTTGTTGTTTGAGTTTTTGGTGTCATAGCCAAAAAATCATTGCCAAACCCAATGATAAGGACCTTTCCTTCTATGTTTTCTTTGGCAGTTTTAGCATTTTTAACAAGGTTTCTAAATCAATTTTTTGTTAATTTTTCTGTATGATGTAAGATAAAATTTTCATTTTTTTTTCCTTTGGCATATGTATATCCAGTTTTTTCACTACCATTTATTAACAAGACAATCTTTTCCCCATTTTATGGTGACCTAGGTTAAAAATACATGACCATATATGTGTAGATTTATTTCTAGGCTCTCTATATTCTATTCCAGTGATCTATGTGTCTATTTTAATGCCAGTACCATATGTTTTAATTATTATGGCTGTGTAATATAATTTGAAAACTGAAAGTGTGATGATGTTCTTTTTTTTAATGACTGCTTTGGCTATTGAGAATTTATTGTAGTTCCAAATAAATTTTAATTTTTTTCTATTTCTGTGAAAAATGACATTGTGACTTAAAAAAACAATTGCATTGAATATGTAGATTGTTTTGAGTAGAGTGGACATTTTACTAATATTAAATTTTCTAATCCATGAACACAAAATATCTTTCCACTTATTTCTGTCTTTATGATATATAGTTTTCCGTGTACAAATATTTTACTTTCTTTTATTCCTAGGATTTGTTTTCTTTGATTATGTAATAAATGGAATCGTTTTCTTGATTTCTTTTTTGGATAGATTGTATTGATGTAAAGAAATGCAATTGATTTTTATATGTTGAATTTATAACCTTCTGCCTTACTGAATTTATGAACATGCAAGCAAATTTTTGCAAGAAAAATATTAGAAAACTTAATACAAAAATATATAAAATATATAATACATCATATCCAATTGTGGTTTATTCTGAGAATGTAAGTTTGGTTCAATAATTGTAAATACATCAATTTAACACCCCATAGTCTAATACAAAAGAAGAAAATATAGATGATATTCACTAATGCAGAAAATAAATTTAGCACAAATGTGGTATGCATTCATGAATAAAAAATCCTGACTAATCAAGATGTGGAAGAAAGTATACTTGACTATAAAAGGAATCTCTACAAAGTCAATTGCTGAAATAATGCTTAATAACGAAAGACTGTAGGCTATCACTGTAAGATCAGAAATTAGGCTAGAATGGCCTCTCTTATCTCTCCTATTCCGTATTGTACTGGAATATTAGCCAAAGGAGAAAAGTGAGAGAGAGAGAGAGAGAGAGAGAGAGAGAGAGAGAGAGAGAGAGAGAGAGAGAGAGAGAAGCAGCAGAGGAAGAAGAGGAGGAGGAGAGGAAAAATTGGAAAAAAAAGAAAATCATTTATAAATATTACTCTTATTTATTTAAGAGTAGCACAGAAGTTTGATACTCAATTCTAAAAAGAAAAATAAGATTTAATTAGTAACTAATCCGAGTTATGTACTTAGGATCAAAAGTACATCATATCCAATTTTGGTTTTTATGAGAATGCAAGTTTGCCTTAAAATTCAAAAGTAAAGTACTAAAATTTATCATATTTTCAAATTATAATAAAGACAAATTAGCAAATTTAATATTATACTTTTTTTTTAGTTTGAGTCTCACTCTGTTGCCCACTCTGGAGTGCAGTGGCATGCTTATGGCCACCACATCATCCTGCTGGACTCAAGCGATCCTTCTGCATCAATCTTTCAAGTAATTGGAACTATAGGCACACACCACTATTCCTGGCTAATTTTTTTTAAATTTATTATAGAGATGAGGTTTCACCAAATTGCCTAGGCTGGTCTTGAACCCCCGGGGTTCAGGCATTCCCCTCACCTTGGTCTCCTGAAGTGCTGGGATTACAGGCTGAGTCTCTATGCATGGCCTTATTGTGCTTTGTTTTATTGTGTTTTCCATAATAAAGCCAAAATCAATTTACTTTCAAGTTGAAGGTTTCTGGTTGCCCTGCATCAAGCAAGTCTACCGATACCATTTTACCAACAGCATGTGCTTTCATGTCTCTGTGTCACATTTGGTAATTCTTGCAATATTTCAATCTTCATTGTTATTATTATACTTGTTATTGTGATATGTGATCAGTGATCTTTGCTGTTACTATTATAGTTGTCTGGCAACATCAAAAGTCATATCCATTTAGGATGGCGAACTTAGTAAATATGTGTATTCTGACTTCTCCATTGACTGGCTATTCCTTTGTCTCTCTCCTTCTCCTCAGCCCTCCCTATTTCCTGAGGCACAATCATATTGAAATTAGACCAAGTAACAACCATACAATGGCCTCTAAGATTTCAAGAAAAAAAAGAGTCACACATTTTCACTTTGAATCAAATGCTAGACGTGATTAAACTTTGTGAGAAAGGCTTATAGAAAGCTGTAATAGACTGAAAGGTAGGCCTCCCAAATAATTAACCAAGTTGTAAATGAAAATGAAGTTTTTGAAGCAAAGCAAAGGTGCTACTTCAATAAACACAGAATTGATAAGGAAGTAAAGCAGTCTTGCTGATAGGAAGAAAATCTGAGTGGTCTGGGTACAAGACCCAAGCCAACCTCACAATTCCCTTAAAGCCTAATCCAGAGCCAGGCCCTAACTTTCTACAATTTTATGAAGTTTGAGAGAGGTGAGAAGCTTCTGGAGAAAAATTTGAAACTAGCAGAGATTAGTTTATGAGATTTTTTTTTTAATAGAAGGTGCCTCCATGACGTAGAAAGTACAAGGTGAAGCAGCTCATGCTGACAGAAAAGCTGCAGAAAGTTATCCAGAAGATCTAATTGAGATAATTGATGGAATATCTACTCTTAACAACAGGTTATAAATATAGACAAAAAAGCTGTATATTGGAAGATAATGTCATCTAGGATTTTCACAGTGAGAATAATGAAGTCAATGCCCGACTTCAATGACCATTCCTCAGTCACAGGAACACTACCACTTCACACTCATTGTGCCTGTGCTACCATTGGTGTAATCTCTGTCCCTCCCTGGTTCCCCAGACATGTGATGGAGAAGCACTCTTCTCCATGCATGTGAATGGTTCAGGAGGAACATTACTCACACGCTTTCTTAGAATCCAGCCTGGGTGGCAGTGGCCAGACAAGGACAACAGCAGGGCCTCTGGAGAAGTCAATAAGTAGTCAAAGTGAAAGGACAAAAGGAAAAGCAAGGTGAAAGCCAGAGATCAGTAGAAATCGAAAAACTGAAACAGCAATGCATTATGTAAAGTAATATATAATAACGGAAAAGGTCCAAGTGAAGGGAAAATTGGGACACAAGTAAACTATGCAAATAAATGAGTGGAGAGAGAGTTCAATTAAAAAATCGAAAGAAATTGTATGTTCAGACAAAGCTGAAAACAGTTATCAATTCCAGAAGAGAAAAAAATCCAAGTGAAAATATAATTAGATGATCTGTGAGAGAATTTAAGGAACCCAAGCAGATATATCAGGAAACTCTTAGAAGATTGGATGGCAAGTTTTTGTTTTTGTTTTTTTGCACACAGTAGTTTGCTTATTGCTTTACGTTGAATAATAAGTTTTTTTTCTTTAAAAAGTCACTGACTAGAACAAGAGGCTAAAAAGAAAATGGTGATGGATAGAACCCACCATGAAGCTGTTGTGCAATTGGGCAATGTTGGAAGAAATGTTTTTGAAGAGAATGTTTATCTCTCGAAAGCTCTTCCATATGACCTGAAGGACCGATGCTCTACAAAAAACTTCCAGGGGCTGCAAAAGAGTCAAACATTCCTCTTACATCAAAAGGAGTTTAATGAGCTCTGTGTTAAGAAAAAGATTATATAATTGCCCAGCAGAGAACAGAAATTCAAACACTTCAGAAAAGCACGGTAAGCTTGGAGGCTGATTTGAGTTATAGGATCAAAATTTTAAAATGAAACTGAAATTTTAAAACTGCAGCAACACAACAGGCAATTAGAGAGAAGCAATCAGGTCAAGTAAAAACCGACAGGTTGTAGCAACTCCAGATGAAGAACAGGAAAATAAATTTAAGTGAAGACGCTAACTAAAAACCCACTAGATGAGAGAACAGAAGCTCAAAGTTTTTTTGCTTTTTTTTTTTTAGATGTCCTACAACAAAAGAAATGACATATCTCATATAGCAGGTAGCATGATAAGCAGATTAAAAGCTGGTTTAAATTTAAAAATAAGAACTGCATGTACAAGAAGAACAGAATACCCTGAAATTAGAACAATTGATGGCAGAAAGTATAGCACCAAGGGGTTAAAGGGAATAAAATAGAGGAATGGACAAGTATACAAGGAAGTGTGAAATTTGAGATATGATCTAGGAGTAGAACTAGAAAGTCATGAGATTGCTCCTTGCAAAAATAATTTTTTCCCCTAAGACATACAGCTGAAGGTCTAGCATTCAAGTTACAAACTATGCTATTTCTGACAATGAAAGCAAAAAGAAATTTAGGGATACAAGTATGTTTCAAGATCAAAGCTTCATCACTCAGCAAGTTCCAATATTATATTCTTCTGATGAAATGATGCCACTCAATATTCAGAAAAGGTCACAAGAATTTAACATAGGGAGGGACTTTCCGAAAACAACTGAGCAGAAGCTGCAGGCCGACCCTTCCTTGCAGAATTCCTGCTCTAGAATATGTTCATGAAAGTATCTTATACCGGGCTTGGTGGCTCAGCCTGTAATCCCGCGCCTTTGGGAGGCTGAGGTGAGTGGATGCCTGAGCCCGCGGGTTCGAGACCCGCCTGGGCAGCGAGACCTCATCTCTACAATAAATCAAAAAATCAGCCGGGGCGTGGTAGCGCATGCCTGTAATTCCTGCTACTTGGAAGACTGGGGCGGAAGGATCACTGGCTGCAGTCGAGGCTGCAGTGGTCAGAAGTGGCTACTGCACTCCAGTCTGGGCGACAGAGTGAGACTCTGACGCAAAAAAAAAAAAAAAAAAAAAGAAAGTATCTTAAAGAAAAATTAATAATTCAAAAGTAGCCCATTTAAAGTTACTTTATTTCCACCAGAAGAAAATATTTTCAGGTGGTCACTCCAGTGATTGTGAAAATGGCAGTTTCATTACTATATAGGTTGCGGTTTGTGATCTTGATGACTTTATTCAATATTTTTGTCTCTAGACCACAAAAATCTTATATTTCAATAGGAACAGACACAGTGAGTGTGCCATTTTCACAATCAATGGAACCACCACTTGAAAATATTTTCCATTGGTGGATGTCCGGCAGGTTTTCAATTTTTAAGAGACGAATAAAGAGAGTGAGATTTCTTCATATGAAATTGACTCCTGGTAAAGATGCTGTGAAGATCTACAAGGAACTCAAACATGCTGAGAAGAAAAAAAACAGACAGCCTCATTACAAAGTGGGCTAAAAATAGGAATAGACACTTCTCAAAAGAAGACATATGAGCAGCCAACAGATACATGAAAAAATGTTCAGCCTCACTAGTCATCAAAGAGATGTAAATTAAAACTACACTGAGATACCACCTAATTCCAGTCAGAATGGCCATCATCAATAACTCAAAAAATAACAGATGCTGGAGAGGATGTGGTGAAAAGGGAACATTTATATACTGTTGGTGGGAGTGTAAGCTAGTATAGCCTCTGTGGAAATCAGTGTGGCGATTCCTAAAAGTTCTAAAAATCGACCTTCTATATGATCCCACAATCTCCCTACTGGGATTGTACCCGGAAGATCTCAGATCACTCTATAAAAAGATACCTGCACATGTATGTTTATCGCAGCGTTGCTCACAATAGCAAGAACATGGAACCAACCGTGCTGCCCATCAAAAGAGGACTGGATAAAAAAATGTGGTCCATATACACAATGGAATATGACGCAGTCATAAAAAAGAACAAAATCATGAACTTCACAGCAACCTGGATAGAATTAGAGCTTATAATACTGAGTGATCTCTCACAGAAACAAAGAGCTGAGTATTGCAGGTTCTCACTCATAAATGGTCCTTGAACATCTACTGTATTACTATAAGAAAAGGATTGAAAGTAGTGGGAAACTGAGGGGGGGTGGTGGTTTGGGGAGGTGAGATTGACAGTAATCGATATCTGCCTGGGGAAGGGGGGCACACCTCATCAATAAGGGTACCTACACAATGAATATTTGTACACCTAACCCTGAATTGTACCCCATAATTTTAAAATAAAAATTAATAGAGGAAAAGAAAAGAAATAACAACAACTGTAAAACATTACATAAACTTTGATAATGTAGTGACAGGGTTTGAACAGATTGACTTCAATTTTGAAAGTTTTAATGTCAGTAGAATGCTATCAAACAGCGTTACCTGCTGCAGATAAATTTTTTGTTTTTCTAAAAAAGCCAATCAATGTGTCAAACTTTATTGTCTTTTTTAAATAAATTTCCACAACCTCCCCAGCATTCAGCGGCCTCCACCGTGCACAATTCCCTACACATTTTCCTATACATTTTTAAAGGTGCTATATCTTTCTCCATCCTCTAAATATCCATTGATATTTATTAATTTATTTTTCCAAAATCATTAAAATTCTAGGCACTGGTGTATGTTGTAGAGAAACAGTGATCAACAAGAGATAATTCCATGTTTTACAGAAAAAAGATAATTAATATAATATAGATAATTTCAAATTGTCATAAGTACTATTTAAAATAAATAAAAAGTGGTTAATGATGATGAGGTACTCAAAAAAATCCTGATTCATCAGCAGACATCAACATCAAAGCAAGACTCTTCACCAGCAAAAAATTTCTAATTTGCATTGGCTCTGATGATAGAAAATTTTTGAGCAATAAAATGTTTTTTTAATTAAAGTATATGTGTTTTAAAAGACATAATGCTATTGCATACTTAATAGATCATAAAGTATAATATAAATAAAACTTTATTTGCATTAAGAAGAAAAAAAAAGTGACTTATTTTATTGTGAGATTCTAAAACTGAACCTGCAACATCTCCCACATATGCCTGTATTTTAAGAAAATGGTAAGTGAAACATAAAAATGCCTGGATAACAAAACATCTGTTTATGGCATGGTTTACTGAATATTTAAAGCCCACTATTGGGATCTCCTCAACATTTACCAATGTAACGTTCATTTACTTAGGTATCTTTATACATATGTCAACTTTTCTTACCCATTACATATTTTTAAGGTGGTGTATCCACCCTCTAAATATCCATAGTTATTTATTAATTGATTTATCCCAAATTACCAGAATTCTAGGCACTGATATAGGTAACTGGGAAACAGTGGTCAACAAGAGAAAATGTCTTGCTTTTACAAAAAAAAAATTGAGTGCATAGATAATATTAAATTGTGATAAGTATTATTTAAAATAAGTGAACTGTGGTTAAAGATGGTGGGGTGCTAAAGAAAAATATCTGGGAGAATGTTATGGAGACATAGATATTAGCTGAATCTAGAATCCTGCTTTGTTGAAGAACTGGGTAAAAAGTATAAGGCAGGTGAATACAAAAATATAAAAACCCAGGGGACTGGAACATATCTAGGTTTTTCAAGGACCATAAGTGAGTAGTGCAATTGGAATATTTAATAAGCGATATGAAGGGTAGGATATTTGGCTGTATTGATATGAGAGGGCTTTGCAAATGACAAGGAGAACACATAAAGAGATTAATGCAGTAAGATTTAGATAATTAAAGAAACTACATTCCTAAAGAAAATGTAAACTAATCCTCCATAGGACAAGTTGAAATGTGAGTAGAGGTATTTTATTCAATGTGTTTGGAGGAATAGAAGCAGAAGAAACTTTACTAGGAAACTAATAATGAGTAAGCCTCAAGTCCACACACTTACATGGGAATATAAAAGGCCACTAATACTATATTCACCATAGCATATATTTATAATACAAATTTTGAAAAATAACCAATTGTAACTGCAATTAACTAGCATTGCTATCTCTTTAAGTCCATTTTTTCCCTCACAACTAAATTTACCTGCTCTCAGATGGTGTTGCAGTGACCACAGGCATTTGGATATCTGTATAAGAGGATTTTGGCTAAAGAGCACTTTAAGCTTGGCTTTAGTGATATTTATTTATGCGGTTTACATTTATTTCTGACTTTCAGGAATACTTTCACCCACTGTACTCTCCTTGTTACAAAAAGGATTTTATTTAGTGAATGCATTATAGAGTAATGGAAATTATTTGTAAGGTTGAAATTGGTTGTAAACACAGCATGTGTTAGGGACATATACTTAATTGATCTGCAAAAAGTAGAAGAAATGTTGAATGTTGAGCTATTGGAAAGATAAAAACCGAAACACATATATGAGAAAGTGTAAAGCAAACAAAAGTGATGTAGAATTTAATTATTATTATTTTTAGTAGTTCAGTTGAATTTTGATAAGAAATTGGTATTCATTGGGCCATTGCGTTGCTAGACTCTGGTGTGGCCATGTGCTCTTAGACTCTGGTGTGGCCATGTGCTCTTTGGTGTGGCTGTCACCACACTTCCTGGTTTTGGCCCTCTCCCCAAACTTGGGGAGGTTAAACTTCTCTCTCCCTTCTCTTTCTCTCTCTAATTTACTTTTAAATAAACTTTTCTTTCTTACAAAACAAAAAAAGAAATTTATCATCTTAGAATGAAGACAAAAATCAACAAAAGGGTAGAGATTGGCTGAATTATTTAAATAGTTTAACATATTGATTTAATGTAATAAATTATATCATTCACTTGTCATGGGGCAATTCCTGATTTGTCTCCTTCCCTTTGTAGATAAACCTATGGGGAAAATATTACTATAGACAAGTTCTTACCTCTGGTTTCCCTAAAAAGATAATTAATGTCATAGGGGTACTTAATTCCTCCTTTGAAAATTTCTCCCAAAGTCACCAATCATAGTTAGACAGCACAACATCAGAAACTACCAAGAGATGCAGAATGGTGTCCCTTTTCTGCTCCCAATAAATTATAATAGTTTGACTTCCTCAGTAGTACTCAGGGCAATAAAAGGGGAAAAAATGTAGCCAGTAGCTATTGATCACTATATGTGTAATCACAAGAAGCTATATGGTTCTTTTTTCTGACTGATGGATTACTCCCTGGGGGTCATAAATTAGACCAAATGCCATCTATATATTTTCTAAAAAAACAACAATGATAGAATTATTTTTGTTCTTTGGAAAGAGAAGTGGTTCTACTTTTGGAAAAGCAGTGTGATGTAGTAGAAAGAAAACATAACTCAGATTCATGAACTCATATTTTCAGTTCGCAACCATTTATGTCACCTTGGTCAAAATAGTCTTTGTGAACCTCAGTTTACCAATCTGTGCAATAAAGTGGCCAGATTTATGTCCTCTAGGTTTTTATAGCACAAAATTATACCTTATGACTCTACTGTGCTGAAGATACAAAAAGCTAGTCATTACATTTTATAAACAGGATTTCAGTAAATTAAATAGAAATTATTTTATGTGATTTACTTTGGGGATCTTAGAAAGACTGTATAGTGTTAAAAGGTCAGTTCTTAAATATTTTGATAAAATGACAATCGCTGAAATAGTTTCAGAATTGCTTTGCTCATTTTTCAGAAATGAAAATAACACTACATACTTATTTTTCATATTTATTGAGAATAATTCACATCCTATATGGTAGTGGCATGAAAGGTTCTGTAAAATTTCACTTATCTTTTAACAAGATACTGAAGAGGAAAGTTGAAAGAGCCAACACAGGAAGATAGGTACCCCATTCCAGGTGAGTCATATACTCATCTCCATTCCATCTGGTGCAGAATTGAGAGTACCAAGAGTTCATATATGGATGCATCGGTACAGAAAAGTGAAGCATCTAGTTTTACATTATGTTTGAAAATCAACCAATGCCCTTACAGGTAAAATGTTTCAACACATTTTTAAATCTTATGAAAACCTCACAACTAGAATTATGGCATATACATCTCTGCAGATCCATTCTCTAGTGAAACATGACTGATGAAAATTATGCATGTATAAATTAATCACTTATAAATCTCTGGAAATCATCCTAAGAAAATACTGCAAATTTAAGATGCATTTAATCAAGAAAGTTGACCAAATATTGCTAAGAATAGTGAGTCTATGGCATTTGAGTCACAAGCTCAGCATGTAGAAATTTCCACTTATGCAGGTGCATCCAATAACACAGGGCTTCCTATTCTTTCAGCAACCAGTCATGGACTAAAGTATCTTCCCAGGAGAAATAAATCGTTAGCATTTTTTATTCAGAAGTTTTCATTTAGGCAAGAACAGCTGAGAAGGTTCAGACTCTCTTGTTCCATCTAGCCTCACTTGTAGGGTGGAAGTTTAGTCTTAGGTGGAAGGCTGACATTATGAGCACCCAAATCACTCTCATTGTAGCTCCATAGTAGGGTTGAGGTTAAATACTTAAAGCGTCAATCCCTAAAGACCATAGGCTACTGCTCTTGTTGAGTACCCCACTCATAGGACGGGGTGTCATTCTAAGAGAAGTGAGATACTGTGTCTATGCCCAGGTCTGAAAAAGTGGCATCAATTATTTGCCTATGGGAAGCCTCTGAGCCATTCCCAAAAGAATGAACTTGCAACAGAGTTTGAAAAAGAAAAAAAAAAAAAAAACTTAATTTCACTTTAGAACACTATGGTGTTCTAAAAGTGTTAAAAACAAACAAAAAATTAAGAGTACATTGGTAAATACATTAGGTAATAAGTTAATGCTACATAAGCAACAAATTTACTGTAACGCAGCGGTACAGGGATCAGGGATCATTTTCCTGAAAGATCATTTTTCCACAGACCCTGTGGTGGCGAAGATAGTTTCAGATGATTCGAGCACATAACATTTATTGTGTACTTTATTTCTATTATTATTTCATTGTAAAATATAATGAAATAATGATACAACTCACCATAAAAAGAGATGTGAATGGAAGTGATAAATAAAATAATGGATGAGATATGTGTGGACTAAAATAAATGTTTGATTCTGACTTAAAGTCTGTCACTAGATGCAGCTGTATAATTGAATTACATTGAACTCACTTGCCAGTCATTGGCAGTATTTTGATATGTCTGCAAGCAATTGCTTTATTATGATCTCTGTGCAGTCAAACCTCAGTGCTAATGTTCATCTGTATTTGCAGCCACTGCCCAGAGCTAACACCACTGCTTTAGGTATACCTCAGATCATCAGGGAGTCAATTCTCAGACGGAGCATGCAACCTATATCCCTCACATGGACAGTTGACAATTGGGTCAGTGCTCTTAGGAAAATCTAACGCTGCTGCTGATCTGACAGGAGGCAAAACTCAGGCAGTAATGCAAGCAATCAGGAGAGGTAGCAAATACAGATGAAGCTTTGCTGGCCTACCCGCCACTCACTTTCTGCTGTGTTACCCGGTTGCTAACCCTGGCCATAAAGAAGGAAAAAGATCGCTAATAAGGTCCTTCACTGGGCCAGAACAAACTTCAGAGAAAGACCTGAGAGAATATTCATGAAGAAGGACCTAAATTTAATTAGATCAGACTGTGAAACAATGTATATTTAAGGGCATTGTCAAAAACAACAGAGAAATCAGCTGGCAATTAGTGGAAACAAGTAGTTAGGTGTGATACAAAGGTAAACAGAGGTAAACAGATTCACAGAGATATCAGAGAAGGATACTCTCAAGGCAGATCTATGAATCTCAGTACCATTCCACAATGACTGTGTGCAAGCCCAAGGCTGTGCCCTCTGAAGAATGACATTATGGATATGATTGTTTGGCCTGTAACAATACAAATGACATCAGACAGTGCAGCCTATGGGAAAAATACAACTATAGACAGGTTCTTGCTTCTGGAATCCTAAAAAGAAAATTAGTGTCATATGGACACTTAATTGCTCCTTTCCAGACCTGGGCATAGGTATAGTGGTCCACTTCTCTTAGTGACATCTATTCTGTATTAGTGGGAGTATTCAGCTAAGAAGTAGCCTATTGGCACTGATATATCTTACAAGGATAAATCTTGAAAGCAATGTACTTAGTGAAAGAAGTCAGCTCTCCAAAGACCACTTATTGTATTTTATACTTACATAAAATGTTCATAAGAGACACATTTATAAAATCAGAAATACTTATTTTTCTTAATACTAGGGAGTCAGGGGAAAATGTTTGGTTTCTTTTGGACTTTATTAAAGCATTCTAAAATATATTGTGGTAATGGTTGCTCAATTCTATGAATATACTAACAACAATTATAGATTTTAATTAGATGAATTATGAAAATTATTTATCACTAAAGTTATTAAAATGTGTTTAGATATAAGCATGTGTTATCATTTCATAGAATAATTGTGTATTTTTACTATTGTTTATGAATAATATCTCATCATTTATATTTTACACTATTCATAGCAGATATGGCATACTATAAATAAACATTAAAAATAAAATAACCTATTATTTCTATGTTTATTATAAATTCAAGAAAGAAGACTGTAAATAAAAAAGAGTCGCATGTGTGTGTTTATACCTATTAAGTGCCAAGGAGCATGATCCTAATTTACAAGTGTCTTATAGATGAAAAGAAAACTGAAAATCAGAACAGAGAAGAAAGTTAAGCAGCCAAGATAAAGTGTGTATTGAAATAAAATCACATTACGTTAGCAATTTCTTGGTAAAAAAAAAAAAATTACTAGAAAATTAATCACCAAAAAAAAAAAGATCGTTAACAAAGATAGGAAAAACCCACAGAGAAGTGTGAATTATTTATATTAAGTGTATGAATGTATGGAGGATTTAAAATAAAGACACAAATCTTTGATACTTTTCCTTTTAAGAGTTAGAATCTAAATTCCCTTCCATTAAATAAGGGATTTAAATATTTACTCAATTCTAACAAACAGAATATTTTGGAAGGGATGCTCCATGGCTTCTAAGACCAGATCAGAAAAAGTAATATTTGAATTTCAAGTTAGATCATCATGCCACAATAAATTCCCAATCATAAGTAGCAGCCACATTTATATAATCTAACCAATAGTCCCTACTAAGGATTCGGCTTATTCCCTAAATTGACCGTCAGACATGAAATTAAATAAGCTGTTGAGACAACTCCTACCTCAGTCACCTTTGACTGCAATGATAGATGATAGCATTCTACTTTCAAGAATTATGATAAATTGCTATGGTCTGTATTAAAATGTATTATACCTCTCTATGTAGGATATGTGTGTGTGTGTGTGTGTGTGTGTGTGTGTGTGTGTGTGTGTGTGTGTGTGTATGACTTGAATGTTCTACATATTCTCAGGGGTAATAAGCCCTTTCACTGGGGAGAAAGATTTTAAGCTATAATTTAAAAGATATTTATGTTAAAGTGGGAAATGAAGTGAAGGGTTATTTCTTATATTTTAAACTTAAAGAGCATCAAAGCATAATAGTATGTAATTTTGAGGAACTGAAATACAAGATGTATATAAGAAAATATTGGAAAATCTTGTGAAGTAAGAAATTAAGTAATGAAGTTTCTTGCATAACATATTAAAGTGCTGGAGATTTACATGCAATTTGCTATTTTAAATATTTTAGAGACAATATACATATGTTCTCATTTACTTCTTAGGAAAAAAATGAGCATAGTGTAGAAATTGGAAAATGAGATATGAGAAGAAGAAAACTTAGGAATGTTCTTGAATTTACTAATTGAAATGATAAAAGTTTCTTTTCAGTGCAGGGATTCTAGGACTGACAAAGATAGGGTAAATATGAGGGATATTAGAATTGAGAAAGTAATTAAATAAATGAAAAAGTTTGGAGAGACCAAGAAGTTGAAAATAATTCCTATAGTTCTGGCTTGTCTAATTGGTAAAAACTATAATCACAAAAAGGAAAAACAGTAGAAGATACTGCATATAATATATTAAGTTTGAGGAGGTACTATGAATTTATAGATATTCAATATGTATTTAGAAATAAGAATTTATATTAGAAAATACTGTATTGGCTCAGAGACATAGATTTGATATTCAAGAAAATGACTGAAATATTTACAATGAAACAGTAGCTTAAACTTTGTGAAATAAATCTGAGTAAAATGCTAAATGTAAAAGGAAATTGGAGGGAATTGGTGAATAATAGAAGTTAAAGTGGAAATAAGAAATGTAAAATGCTTTTTTACAAAATTTTGTTGTGAGTTGAAGAGAATGTAATAACTATAAGGCAAAGCAAGGTGGTCAAGAAAGACTTATTTAAAAAGGCAAATAAAATAAGGGTCATTCAGCCGGGCTCGGTGGCTCAGCCTGTAATCCCGCGCCTTTGGGAGGCTGAGGTGAGTGAACTGCCTGAGCCCGCGGGTTCGAGACCCGCCTGAGCAGCGAGACCTCGTCTCTACAATATATCAAAAAATCAGCCAGGCGTGATAGCACATGCCTGTAATTCCGGCTACTTGGAAGGCTGAGGCAGAAGGATCGCTGGAGCCCAGCAGGTCGAGGCTGTGGTGGCCGGGAGCAGCCCCTGCACTCCAGTCTGGGCGACCAGTGAGACTCCGACTCAAAAAAAAAAAAAAAAAAGGACATTTGATTTTAACCATAATATGCAAAAAATTTGAAAATTGTTACATTTATCCTTACAACAGTAGAAAGCAGTAATAACAAAAAACAAGTTGAAAACCATCAAACTGTCTTGGGCCCATCACATATCTGAGGTCACAGGACAAATCATCTCACAGAAACTGGAAAGACAAATTCAGTGAGGTATACTAGAAATCTGTTAGGCTGAAGCAGAAGCCACTGAAAAGTTAAAGTGGCAAAATTGTTTTAATGGTAATTTTGATGAATTGTTGGAGGCTTACTGTGGACAATGGTGAAAGGGAGAAACTCCTAAGGGCTTCAGTCTTAGAGGAGCTACCATACTTTCATATGCTTTACCTCTAAGATCTTAACCAGGTTCTCAAGGTAAAGATAAAATAATTTATCTTGGATGTGGTAGGAGAGGGGGAGAATAATCCTTGTGAAATATACCCAAAGACTTCGTTTTTTTTTTTTTTTTTTTTAGTTGGTGT